>NC_090766.1:20509981-20512481 GCF_036898095.1 Palaemon carinicauda
CATTACCATAGCTAAAGAGTAGATATTACTACAGTGTGTAAACCAACTTACGGGGGGGGGGGGGGGCTGAACTTCCAAAATAATTATTATTGTTGTCGACTCCCGCGGTATTATGTGGTAATGAGAACTCGACATGCAGTCCAGAGTGTGATTCAGATATGCCAAGCCATTATTCAGACAAGTTGGCAATCGCGCAGTTTTCTGTCCAACAATCTGTGACAGAAACGCTTGTCCAGAATTGCTTGAGTTATGTCTATGTTCGGCGCTGTAATCAGGAAAGTTATTTCATCGGAACTGTGAGGGAAAATCTGCCTTTTAAGCATAATTTAAAGTAGTATTTTATTTACTAGATTAATCTATATTCGCAAAAATAATTATTCTAGAGTAATATTTCATTTAATAGATTAATCTGTATTCGAAAAAATAATTATTTTAAAGTAATATTTCATTTACTAGATTAATCTATATTCGCGAAAATAATTATTCTAAAGTAATATTTGATTTACTAGATTAATCTATATTCGCGAAAATAATTATTCTAAAGTAATATTTTATTTACTAGATTAATCTATATTCACAAAAATAATTATTCTAAAGTAATATTTCGTTTACTAGATTAATCTATATTCGCGAAAATAATTATTCTAGAGTAATATTTCATTTACTAGATTAATCTATATTCGCAAAAATAATTATTCTAAAGTAATATTTCGTTTACTAGATTAATCTATATTCGCAAAAATAATTATTCTAGAGTAATATTTCATTTACTATATTAATCTAATATCATAAAAATAATTATTCTAAATCAATATTTCATTTACTAGATTAATCTAATATCATAAAAATAATTATTCTAAAATAATATTTCATTTACTAGATTAATTTAATATCACAGAGATAATTATTCTGAAGTAATATTTTAATGACTAATTTAGATTAATCTAATTTCCCAAAAATAATTATTCTAAAGTAATATTTCATTTACCCGACTAATCTAATTTTGCGAGGCTAGTTAATGTTATCTAAAGTAATATTTCAATTAATAGATTAATCTAAATTTGCAAAACTACTTAATATAAAGTAATATTTTCTTTACTAGATTAATGTAAATTTTCAAAACTACTTAATATAAAGTAATATTTTCTTTACTAGATAAAATTAAATTTGCAAAACTACTTAATACAAAGTAATATTTTCTTTACTAGATTAATCTGAATTCGCAAAACTACTTAATATAAAGTAATATTTTCTTTACTAGATTAATCTAAATTCACATAGATAGTCGCCTACTCTATATGAACATTATGATATATTACGATATCCTTATCTGCTGATTCGATAAAAATCAAGACGGGGTAAATGGAATATAATAGTAACGGGTAACATACAAAACAAATAAAATTACACAACCAGCCTCCCGTTGAGATACTACCGCTAGAGAGTTATGGGGTCCTTTGACTGGCCACGCAGTACTGCATTGGACCTTTCTCTCTGGTTACGGTTCATTCCCTTTGCCTACACATATACCGAATAGTCTGGCCTATTTTTTACAGATTCTCCTCTGTCCTCATACACCTGACAACACCGTGATTATCAAACAATTCTTCTTCACCCAAGGGGTTAACTACTGTACTGTAATTGTCCAGTGGCTAACTTCCTCTTGGTAAGGGTAGAAGAGACTCTTTAGCTATAGTAAGCAGCTCTTCTAGATGAAGGACACTCCCAAATCAAACCATTGTTCTCTAGTCTTGGGTAGTGCCATAGCCTCTGTACCATGGTCTTCCACTGTTTTGGGTTAGAGTTCCCTTGCTTGAGGGTACACTCGGGCACAGTGTTTTATCTAGTTTCTCTTCCTCTTGTTTTGTTAACGTTTTTATAGTTTGTATAGGAAATATTTAATCTAATGTTACTATTCTTAAAATATTTTATTTTCCTCGTTTCCTTTCCTCACTGGGCTATTTAACCCGGTGGGGCCCCTGGGCTTATAGCATCCTGCTTTTCCAACTAGGGTTGTAGCTTAGCAAGTAGTATTAATAATAATAATAATAATAATAATAATAATAATAATAATAATAATAATAAACGTTAAGTCCATTAAAAGTTCTTTATGAAAGTTTAATAACAATTTCAGCTTTCTGAGCCACAGCTACTGGTCGTGGTGGCCTCTTGGAAACGTCAATGACTGGCGATCTACCGGACTGGGGTTCGAGTCCCGTTCAACGTCAATAGTTTCTTATAGTTGTGAGATATGAATGGGGGTTTGGGGAACCTATAGATCTATCTGCTGAATCATCAGCAGGCATTGCCTGGTCCTCCCTGATCCTATCTTAGGAGGAAAAAAATTTGGACGCTGATTATATATATACAGTATATATATATATATATATATATATATATATGTGTGTGTGTGTATATATATACTGATATATATATATATATATATATATATATATATATATATATATATATATATATATATATATATATATACATATAT
>NC_090766.1:20514981-20519981 GCF_036898095.1 Palaemon carinicauda
AGAGAGAGAGAGAGAGAACTTCAAGTATCCAGAAAATAATATTCTTCCTGAACACTTCCAAAAGCAGAATGCTGTAGTAAAAAAAGCAAGAAAAACGAACATAATAAAAAATAAAACCAGACTCTATTGAATAATCCTGACAAAAGGCGCGACTCTTCGTATGGCAATTTATTACATTAACGCAGCTGACAGAACGGGTATATCGACAACCAATATCGTCTTTGAGGTAACCAGTAGATAAACAATTTCTCTCTCCCCGCCCTCGCGTCCCATGATAAAAAATGCCCCCCCCCCCCTCAAACACACACACCTTTACCTTAATACTAGGCAGTAAGATTTACCCAGAATGAATCCTACTTGTCATTCTGCTTTTAACACTCCCAGAGAGCAGGATTCCTACATGAACTATTCCTCCTTGTCAATATGCTTTTAACATTCCCAGAGAATAGGATTCCTACTTGAACTATTCCCACTTGTAAATATGCTTTTAACATTCCCAGAGAATAGGATTTCTCCAGGAACAATTCCTACTTGGAATGTGATTTCCCTTCGAATATTCCTGTCATTCTGCTTGGCATTCCCAGAGTTGGATTTCTCTAGGAACAATTTCAACTTGGAATGGGATATCCCTTCGAATATACATGCCATTCTGCTTAACATTCCTACACAATAGGATTTCTCCAGGAATGACTCCCACTGGGAATGGAATTTCACTCCGATTATCAATGTCATTTTGCACGACATCCCCGAGAGTAGGATTTATCCAGGAACCATTCCTAATTGCAATGGGATTTCCCTTCGAATATTCCAGTTACTCTACTTAACATTCCCAAAGTAGGATTTCTCTGGAATTGATTCCCAATTGGAACGGGATTTTCCCTCGAATATACTGTACATGTCATTCTACTTGACATTCCCATTGCAGAATTTCTCCGGGAACGATTCCCACTTGGAATGGGATTTCATTTGGAACATTCCTACATCATTCTGCTTCAATGAGTAATCACTTATAAATATGTAATAGGTGAAATACATCAGATTATAATAACCATTTTCATCCTGAAATCTAATATATTTTATTTATTTCAACACATATTATAATAAAAATTTTCATCCTGAAATCTTAATATATTTTATATATTTCAACACATATTTCAACAGAACTGCCAGCCAGAGGCAATATCTTACGTGGGGTTTACAAACGTAATATATATATATATATATATATATATATATATATATATATATATATATATATATATATATATATATATATTATATATACAGTACATACATACACACACACACACATATATATATATATATATATATAATATATATATATATATATATATATATATATATATATATATATATATATATATATATATATATATATATATATATATATACAGTACATACATACACACACACACACACACACACACACACACATATATATATATATATATATATATATATATATATATATATATATATGTGTGTGTGTGTGTGTGTGTCAGTGAGTGTGTGTAAGTATTACTCGGTCCAGCTAGAAACAAGAAAAACTGGAGGACGAAAAAACAAGGGATATATGAAAATGGAAAAGAACTCTTCACCGGGAAGATAAAAACACATATTACGCACATTCAAATCAAGAACAGATAGGTTTATAGAGAAAATCAATGAAAAAAAAATATCTATTGTAATTCTCTTCATCCTATTTTTCTGGATTTTATTCCTTTTCATTCATACTGAAATTACATTTCACTTTTTCCGCCAATGTTTGAGAAAAAGTTTTAATCCTATTCAGTCCATGAGTGGGTGTTTGGAAATAGGAAATCTACGGGATTTACTCGCCTAGATTGTTTTTTTTTTCTTAGTTCTTAAACGCAATAGTATTTTCTCTCTCTCTCTCTCTCTCTCCTCTCTCTCTCTCTCTCTCTCTCTCTCTCTCCTCTCTCAACAAGTCCTTCGCCACCTGATAAGTCTATTACTGTTGGAGCCATTGGGCTTATAGCCTCCCCGCTTTTTCCATCTATTGCTGTAGCTTAGCTATAATAATAATAATAATAATAATAATAATAATAATAATATAATAATAATAATAACAATAATTCTTAATACCTATATCTCCAGGCAATCTCCCTATAATGTATAGGTGCATATATATATAAATATATATATATATATATATATATATATATATATATATATATATATATAAATATATATATATATATATATATATATATATATATAAATATATATATATATATATATATATATATATATACATATTTATATATATATATATATATATATATATATATATTTATATATATTTATATATATATATATATATTATATATATATATATATATATATATATATATATACATACATTCATCTGGTGTTTCTTCATACATCGTTTTCAGCCAAAGAACAAAAAGCGAAGCGACCTCATCATCACATCCCAGCCCGCAAAACTCTCTCTCTCTCTCTCTCTCTCTCTCTCTCTCTCTCTCTCTCTCTCTCTCTCTCTCTCTCTCTCTCGGGATGATGGCACCGCCGACATCTATTGTCTGGCTATGAATGACAAAACACCCCCGACAATAAAACTTTTAAATAGGGGGCTGTCGGCGTTTGCGAAAAATGCACCGAAAATATATTATGCGGCTCGGGAAAGTTTGCCCTGTTTTCTATGATGCAGGAAGAGGAATTGGGGGGGAAAACGGGGAGGAGGGGGGGCCGGAGGAATAGCAACAGCCACGAAAGATTCATTGGAAAAAAAAAAAAAAAAAAAAAAAAAAAAAAAAAAAAAAAAAAAAAAAAAAAAAAAAACCAGGCCATTTCTTTTTTTTTTTTTTTTAAGGATTGATATATAAAGATGATGTTAATTATTTTGATTTAATTCTAGGTTACTTTAAATGACATGATAAAGCGACGATTATCATTACTTGATGATTCAATGTATGTTATCCATAAAATTATTCATAAATCTAACTTAAGGAAAATAAATACTCTCATAATCACAAGCATTTCGTAAATTTTTCAAAAGGAATATACGTATACCAAAAGTAAAACGAAAATTTTCATAAACTTAGCAAAGCCAAAATAAATATTTTCATATTTTTTTTAAAATTTCTGATTTACCCAAAATTACCTAAAAGCAAAATAAATATAAATTTACCAAAAGCGAAATAACCATTCAAAAAAAAATCTCATAAATTTACCAAAAGCAAAATAAACATTTTCATAAATTCATATCTAACGAAAACCATTCCGACTGAAATTACAACAAATAAGCTGAAGATTACTTTAAATCAAAGACAAAAAATGTCAAGAAAAAAAAAATGGGAATACTTAAAAGATGACGTAACACGAAAGAAAGCAAATAGATTTTATGATTAATAACGAATTATTGGAATGTCTTATATATAATAATAGATTAATATCTATGAGACAGTTTCAATTCTAAATTAAATTTACCCAATAAAGGGCGTAAAAAAGGTGAACTTTACAATGCAAGGCAAATATATACGATTAATTTTTATGAACAATTAGCGAAATAAAATTGGAAAATTAAATATAAACATAACCTTTACCAAGCAAATTAGGATTCTCTGCCTATTTCACACAATATTAATTAAGCTTTCTATTTATTTGGAGAGTGGACTCATAAAATTGGTCTAATATAGTCAGATGTTGGAGCCAGAGATGTTATTGATCTATCCATGTATCTTCCTTGCAATGTCGAATAAAAGAATATGATATAAACTAATAATTATTATAATAATTTTAATAACTTTATAAGAGACAGGAATAGGTTATATCGTCTCCTAAATGTTGTAATGAGGATACTACTATATCGTAATGAGGATATTACCGCTAGAGAGTTATTGGGGCCTTTGACTGGCCAGACAGTACTACAGTGGATCCCACTCTCTGGTTACGGCTTAATTTGCCTTTGACTACACATACACCAAATAGTCTGGCCTATTCTTTCCACATTCTCCTCTGTTCTCATACACCTGACAACACTGAAATTATCAAACAATTCTTCTTCGCTCAAGGGGGTTAACTGCTGCACTATAATTGTTTAGTGGCTACTTCCCTCTTGGTAAGGGTAGAAGAGACTCTTTAGCTATGGCAAGCAGCTCGTCAAGGAGGACACTCCAAAATCGAACCATTATTCTCTAGTCTTGGGTAGTGTCATAGCCTCAGTACCAAGGCCTTCCCCTGTCTTGGATTAGAGTTTTCTTGCTTAAGGGTACACTCGAGCACGCTGTTCTATGTTATTTCTTTTTATTTTTTATAGTTTATACAGTAAAGATGTAATTTAATGCTGCTACTGTTCTAAGTATATTTTTTTTTGATTGTTAATAACTTCTCTTCGCTTTTTATTTCCTTGTTTCCTTTCCCTACTGCGGTATTTTTCCCTGTTCGAGCCCTTGGGCTTAAAGCACCTTGCTTTTCCAATTGGGGTTATAGTTTGGCTTGTAACAACAACAACAACAATAATAACAATAATAATAATAATAATAATAATAATAATAATAATAATAATATAGCGATCACGAACTGGCTGATATATATCTAGAATTTTTCAAATACAAAAAAAAAAAAAAAAAAAATAAAATTGGGATTTTTCACATATATTCTATATCAGATTGGTGCTGTACCAAATACACAGATAAGATTAAAGATATTTGATAATATTAATATTTAATAATAATATAACCATAGATGAAAGGATTGTAATGTCTACATTATTATCCTATATATTATATCATTCAGCAAACAAATGTTAGTGCTAGTACACAATCACATAAACAAATTATAATAATTCGAGCCTCATAACAACGATTTGTAGACTAAATAACGCTTAACCAATAAACAAAAATACTAATAATAATTAATGAACATTTCATACTGTACGAAAGGTCACACACAGGTATTTTCAAATGATATTTACGATAAAAAAAAATCCACCTAGG
>NC_090766.1:20524981-20540349 GCF_036898095.1 Palaemon carinicauda
ACTGCATGATGAAAGATGTTTAAATCATTCAATCCTTTTATGTAATATTTGGAGAACCTATAACATGACTATGGTAGTGAATGCAACTTTAAATTCTCTAATTAATGAATAGGGTTTTTTTTTTTTAATAATAGTAACTTGATCGAAATGATGTACAATTATTTACGTATGTATTGTAGGTATATATGTATGTATGCTAAAATACATACTGCATATCAGGCATAAATCTAAAGAAACAACGGAATAAGATAAGGAACAGAATTCTTGTGCGAGTAGCAGAAAGAATGTTGAATGAAAGGAAATTAACTCATAACAAAAAAAAACGATAAAGATAATTAAACTTTATCAAATCTAAGATTAAAAAACAGTGAATGAGAATAAGCTACTACTAAAGGAAGCATTATAAGAAAGCTTCATTTCCGTAAAGATAACTGACACAATTTACCTAATAAAAGTTAAACCACTCAACTGAATAAAACAAATACATTCTTGATATAATTTACACTTTATTGAATAAAAACACACCTTTTACTTGATAAAGCTGATAAATTTGCTGAATAAAACAGAGAACTTTACTAAATAAAAGAAACGTAATTTACTTGATAAAAAAAGACAATTCGCTGGAAAATCTGATATTATTCTAATATATAAAAACACCACTTCACTTAATAAAATTGGTATCACATTACTAAAATAAATTAGACATTATTTTACTAAATGAAACCGAAACCACTATGCTAATTAAACTAACATCACTTTATTAAATAATATTAACGACAATTTACTAGATGAAACCGACACTACTTTACTATACTCTTATAAAACCATCATAATTTTACTAAATAATCTTTACATCCTTTCACTAAATAATAAGACCACTACTAAATAAAATTAACCATTTTCCTCAAAAAAAAAAAAAAAAAAAAAAAAACAGGCATTTACTATATAAAACTGACCATTTACAAACTAAAACTAAAACCCTTTATCAAATAAAACGAAAACTCTTTATTAAACCATTATAATACCCCTATGCTATATAAAATTTACACCATTTACTATGTAGAACTGACACCACCTACAAAAGTAAACTGATTTCATTAAAGTGATGCCATTATTATTTGGTAAAATAGTCGTATTTTTACAAAGCAAACTGATTTCAGTTTAATCTAGTCGAGAATTATCAGTTTTTTTTAAATAAAACTGACACTACGAAAATAAAACCTTATAAAAGAGAATGAAAATTAAAAACAGAAAATATGACACATTAAAGAGAATAAAACTGGAATCAACAAAACAAGAGTGAACGAAGAACAAGACTAATACAAAAGGAAACTATTTCAACAAGAGAATGAAAGTAAAATAGAAGGTTGAACGCAAACGAAGAGCAATCCACAAAAGCCAACAACGAATAAAAAAGAAAAAAAAAAAAAAAAAAAAAAAAAAAAAAAAAAAAAAAAAAAAAAAAAACACCAGAAGCAAAGGGGAATACAAAACAAATCTAAGCCCATAATAACTAAGGGATTTCTAAAGATATAGAAAATAAGATTGGAAAAATGGCGAGTTATGCACAAAGAAAGAAATTATAAAACAATAAAAATAAGAAATATAAAGGATAAAATAAAATAAGATCTAAAAGTATTGTAAGAATATAGAAAATATGATTGGCAAAATGGCACACTTGTACAAAGAAAGGAATTATAAATAAAGCAAATCATACAAATTAATATTAGATCTAAAAAGAGAATATTGTGAAATATAGAAAATAGGATTGGAAAAATGGATAGTTTTGGACAAAGATAATAATTGTAAATAAAAACAGTAAAAATATGAAAAGAAATTATACCTAATAAAATAAGATCTAAAAATTATTGTAAGAATATGGAAAATAAGATTGGCAAAAAGAGAATGTATGCACACAGAAAGGAATGAAAAATAAAACAACAAAAACAAGTAAATAAGTAATATAAAATCAAATAAGCATGTAAAAAAAAAAATCATACATTCGATAAAAGGAAGTAAAAAGAGAAAACTGAATTGAATCCAAAGGAATCAAACTGAAGCAAAGAAAATAACAAACGAAATAACACAAAAGATACAGAAAACAATAAGACTCAATGAAAGCCATAAAAGGGAATAGAAGAGATGAAATGAAATCGAACGTAAAAAGGAAATAACAAAGGAAATAAGAGAGATAGAAGGGAATAAGACCACGCAAAAATCCCTAGAAGGTAATAAAAGATATAAACGAAATGGAAATAAAGAAATAAAGACCCCAAAAGTCCAAACTTCAAACTTCTTTCCTTTTTCACTAACACCCATTATGAGGTGGGACAGCCTTTGTCTCACTCTAGAAACAAAAGGGCATCGATGAATGGGGTTAGGGGGGAATTCCTCTAGGGGGTAAGGAGAGGGGAAATTCCTCTAGGGGTAGGAGAATTCCTCTACGGGTTATGGCCCTCAAAGACTTTATTCACTTATTTTTATTTCTCGTTCTGTTGTGGAATTGTTCCACTTTTTTCCCATTCACCCTCGACGTTGTTTAGCTCAACGAATATATAGATGTATGAAAAAGGTCTCTGGTTTTGTCTTTGGAAAGCGGCGCTGAGAAAAGGGCCTCTCGTGTGAAGAAAAGGTATTTTATCCTACCAGAGTTAGTGAAAGATGTATAATTATGTTACACGTGAAAATTCTCACACACATTTATACATACATGAACACTAACATACATACATATGCAATACGCACACAAACACACACACACATAAATATATATATATATATATATATATATATATATATATATATATATATATATATATATATATATATATGTGTGTGTGTGTGTGTGTGTGTGTGAGTGTGTGTGTGTTTGTGTGTGTGTCATACTTGAAAACAATAGCAAACTCATCAATCATTAATAAACATGAAGGTCAGAAAGTGTGTGTCCACTTACAACATATTTATTTATCTACTTCAAACAAGTCTCTATTTACATACTTGAAGATCTGAGGGATCCATCTATAAGAATCACTTTAAATGACATATAACATAAAGCTGTAGTTCAGAAGATCTTGACCACTGCGTTCTCTTAGGACAAAAATAACATTTGACCCGAGACATTAAATGAGAAACTAGAGGGGCACACAGTAGAGCGCAGACCTTGACCTTTGACCTTAACATGTATTAATTGTCGTTGATTTTCATACACTCAAATATGAACCAAGATTGAATACTGATATCGATGTCCAAACTTATGGCTGATAACGTGAATTGGACAATTTGCTTGACCGTGACCTTGACCTTCCAAAATGTAATCATTTCCAGCTTTTTACATAAGTTAATCCGTGCAAGTTTCATTACTCTACGATTAAAATTGTGGCCTGGAAGCTGTTCACCAACAAACACACACACAAGCAGGGGGGTAAAACATAACCTCATTCCAATTTCGTTGGCGGAGGTAATCAGACTAATATTTAATAATAAACTTATCGTATGAGAAACATGACGAAATGCAATACTGAATTTCTCATTAAATGGGAAATAGTGGTAAAAAGAAATGCCTAACTTCATATTAAATGATAAACATGACCAAATCGTAATGCAGAACTTCACATTAATGGGGTAACATGACGAAAACGCAATACTGATCTTCTCATTATATGAGAATCTTGACAAATAAGAATGTTGAATTTCAAATTAGATGAGAAGCATGACAAAATGCATTACTGAGCTTCACAATAAATGAGACATATGACAAAATGCATTACTGAGCTTCACAATAAATGAGACATATGACAAAATGCATTACTGAACTTCACGTTAAATGAGACACATGACAAAATGCAATACATAACTGCACATTAAATGAGAAGCATGACAAAAACGCTACGCTGAATTTCAAATTAAATGAGAAACCTGACAAAATCACAATACATAACTTCACATTAAATGAAAAACATGACAAAATGCAATACTCAATTTCTCATTAAGCGGAAATTGGTAGAAAAGAAAACCTTCTGAATATCACATTAAATGAGAAACATGACAAAAATGCAATAGTGAACCTCACATTAAATGAGAAACCTGACAAAAATGCAATAGCGAACCTCACATTAAATGAGAAGCATGACAAAACGCATTACTGAACTTCAAATTAAATGAGAGACACTAAATGAGAAACCTGACATAAAAATGCAATAATGAACATGACAACATAACTACGAATCATTTTGGTATCGTTCTGTGGATTTCAGCCGAGTACACTCTTGTTTTTCAAAATTGTAATAAAGGAATAATACGGGTTCGGCTAAAGTGTTACCGACTAATAAATGTTTAAAGGCTTAAATATCGCTCACGAATGACAGAGACAAGGGACATTGACAATACCTATCATAACAAAACCCTAGAGACAGACCATATAAAAATATGGTCAGAGGACGTCTTCATCCAAGCTAGAACCCGATAAGGGGAAGCAATGGCTGCTGATGACTCAACAGATATAGACTTCCCAACCAAACCGCCAATCTTTAGCTCATAAGGATGGTGAGGTTGCAGACACAACAAAAAAACTATCGAGCTTGAGCGGGTCTCGAACCCTAGTTTGGCAGATTTCCATGAAAGGACGTTTCAAATAAGTTACCATAACCCTAAGGTGGCGAAATGCACCTTCCTATAAAAGCTGCCATTTTATTATCATAACTATCATGTTTGATGACAAAGTAATATATCTGAAGAGCAAAGATCTAAGTAGCATACCTTCTGGAATCTTGAGGCAAACAGGTAAAATTGTTATGTCTTTATAATGACCTGTGACATTGAGAAATAGGTCAAGGTTAATTAATCATCAACCAAAAATCAGAAAAATCAGAAAAATGAAACTGTAACATTTAAACTGCGTTTTGACCTATATATAAAGTAGATGCAGGTAAAAAAAAATTTTGGGAGTAAGTGTTCAACAACTCTATATGTCTCTACCTGGGTTAGTCAAATCAAAAGAATTTGCAAAAAAAATTGAATAACCAACGATCTTCATAAAAAGTCAGGGTCATAAATTCTAGTGAAAAGAATTTTCAACCCAAAAAGGAAATTATAATAACAAAATAATTTAAGAAATTATAATCAAAATATCTATACATTGGGCTTACAGCATCCTGATTGTAGCTTAGCAAATAATAATAATAATAATAATAATAATAATAATAATAATAATAATAAGAAGAAGAAGAAGAAGAAGAAGAAGAAGAAGAAGAAGAATATAACAAAAGTGTAACTAATCTTTCAGGCCGGGAGTGGGGAAGGGGGGAGTGGGGAAGGGGGGAGGGGGAAGAGGGGGAACATGACCCCTATCATCTACCATTCACCAAACTAACAGCATGAAATCCATCATGGGGATATTGGATGATGATACTAAAGGCAAATAGCTAATGAAAACTCAATCAATACAAGCTCAATCATCTGCTTCCGAAACACGATGTTCGAAAATTACCTCGATCGAAAATTACCTTAATCAAAATTGCCTCGATCGCAAATTATTTTGATAAAAAAACTAACTCGGTCAAACAAAAATTACCTCAATTGGAAATTACCAAGAACGAAAATTACTTTGATAAAAAATTGCCTCGATCGGAAATTACCTCAATCGAAAATTACCTAGAGCAAAAATTGCCTTGATCAACAATTACCTCGATCAAAAATTACCTCAATCGAAAGCTACCTCGTTCAAAAATTACCTTGATCAAAATTTACCTCGATCGAAAATTACCTCAATCGAAAGCTGCCTCGATCAAAAATTACCTTGATCAAAAATTACCTTGATCGAAAATTACCTCAATCGAAAGCTGCCTCAATCAAAAATTACCTCGATCAAAAATTACCTGGATCAAAAATTACCTCAATCAATATTTCTTTATGTAACTCCATATTCGCATACTGAATCGCCGGTATTAGGGTAAACGCACCACTGACATTTCATATTTATTTATTTTTTTTATCTTTACGAACTTCTTCTTCTTCTTCTTCTTCTTCTTCTTCTTCTTCTTCTTCTTCTTCTTCTTCTTCTCTCCTCCTAAAAATAGGAAACGACTCATTGATGAAAAAATACACAAGATTTCTATACAAGTCTCGTTCCGGTATTTTAATGAGGAAAGAATTGTAGGAAACTTATGTGAATAAAGAGATTTTCTTTCAGTTTATTCCGAGTTTGTGCATGAAATTGTGTGAGACTAGCCTTTATGGGTCTCCCTGGGGAGGGGGGGGGTATGTTAAACAGGAGAAAATTATCATAATCATGTATAGCAAATACAAAAATATACGTAAAATCCTATAAACGAGAATTAGCGCACACACGGGTGTATGTATGTATGTAAATAATGTATATATACAGTACATGTATACATACTCACCAATATATATCTATCTATATATATATATATATATATATATATATATATATATATATATATATATATATACATACATGTATGTATAACTAAATCTATATATATCTATATATATATATATATATATATATATATATATATATAGTCTATAGAGCAAGACATGGATGTATGTATGTATATACAGTAGTGTATATACAGTATACATATATACATACACACACGCATATATATACATATATAAACACAAAACAACAACAAATGGAGCCATTTCTAGCCCACTGTAGGATAAAGGCCTCAGACATGTCAATTCATGTTTGGGGTTCGGCCAGTTTTCATCATCATGCTGACCAACACCGGAATGATGATGGTGGAAAACATTTGCCATGATCACACTATATATATATACATATATATATATACAGTCAGCGCGGATCGCTGTGTCCGGGTAGTGGGCCGGACACAGCGTTCCGCGCAAATCGGAGGCATGGGGTTTATCGGGGAAAAAATCGACTGGGACAAATTGACTAATTGGCATCTTTTTATACAAGTTGGCATCTACATATCTGCGTAGGTGGAAGCTAGCCAGTGTGTTTCCTGTAGTCGTGGAGTGAGGTTGTGTCAGGTTGAGAGGGCCGAGTTGCAATCGTTCTTTTGTGAGTTCGCGTGGCATTTTTGTGTATCAAACCCCCCCCCCCCCCGTGATGTCTAGACCCCGTACAAGTCACGATGACATTGTTAGAGTGATAACCTGTCATAATTTAGGTCTGCAAACGAAGGAAATCGTGAAGAATACTGGCGTGAACGAGAGGACAGTGAGGCGCTTGGTGGCGAAGTACAAGGCAGGAGGTAGCACCGAGGTCCCTTCTCACTCTCAGGCTGGTTCCCCTCCCCGGAAGATTCCTGATCGTACTTTACACATATTAAAGCGAACCCTAGAAGAAAATCCAACATTAACAGCTAAGCAACTGAAAGAACAGAACCCTAAATTGTTGAGCGACGTCAGTGTTCGTACGATTCAGGAAAACCTGTCGAAGCGCCTCGACTTCGAGAAAGTGATCGCGCGAAAGAAGCCCGCTGTAACTTTGAAACAAAGGCAGAGGAGGGTTGCTTTTGCCAAGACATACAAGGATTGGACCTTGGAGCAGTGGCGTAGTGTCTTGTGGAGTGACGAAGCAACCTTTTGTGTGAGTGAGACGACCGGGAAAAAAGTGTGGCGGCGAAGGGGGTCAGATCCTCTTATGCCTAATCTCACGGCCAAGACAGTTAAGCACCCAGCATCGCTTATGGTCTGGGGTTCGTTTGCCTACGGTGGTGCCCCAAGCCTTGTTGTTTTGCCTAAAGGCATAACGGTTAATGCTGACCGCTATTTGAACATTTTAAAAGACAATTTAGCGGATTGTTTTGCGGCTACAGGAGCTGAAATTTTTCAGCAGGACGGTGCCCCTTGCCATACGGCTAAAAAAGTGAAAAAGTGGCTGGAAAATAGCGAAGTGAACTATATTCCTGATTGGCCAGGTCAAAGTCCTGATATTTCGCCCATTGAGAACCTTTGGGCGATAGTTAAAGCCCGCCTTCGTAAAGAAGTGACGACCAACGTGACACTTCTCGAGGCGGCGCTCCATAAGGTGTGGGCAGAAATACCTGCCGATATACTACAAAACCTCGCCGATAGTGTTCCTCAACGACTTTTGGAGGTCAAGAAGAGGAAAGGCTACCCTATAGACAAGTAGCAGGGATATTGGTGAGTGTTCAATTAAATTTTTATTGATTTATATTGTGTATTAGTGTAGATATGGGGGGGGGACCAAAATGAATGCACGGCGAATGCTGCCCGGACAGACCGACCCGCGCTGACTGTATATATATATATATATATATATATATATATATATATATATATATATATATATATATATATATATATACATATTCACCCACACAAATATATATATATATATATATATATATATATATATATATATATATATATATATATATATATATATATATACCCATAAATTTTAAAAATGTACATTGAACAAAAAGTTCATATTAACTAACGAGTATACTGATAATAAACGTAAAAAGAAATTATATAAAAATTTCACAGGTTGAGTTTCTAAGTTCCTGGTGATCATCTCTATCGGCCGATGTTTCTGGTGTTCCACGTTATTGGAGTTTTTTTTTTTTTCCTTTTTTTTGTAGCTCTGTTTTTTATTGTCTGTTTTGGCTAGCGCTTTCATTATCAGCTGCTGGATCCCAGGAACCGGATAAGCTTCAGCAGTAAATCTCTCTCTCTCTCTCTCTCTCTCTCTCTCTCTCTCTCTCTCTCTCTCTCTCTCTCTCTCTCTCTCGTTCAGCGATAAGTTGGTAAGAACATCTCAGATATATATGAATCAAATAATGACACATATACATTAAATAAAGAAGTTAATTCAGACAAGAATTTAATAAGCTAATTTACATTGGTCAGGAAAGTTGTCTCAAAAACTCCAGTAAAATAAAAGTTGAAATTTCAAACGTAAATCCAAAAGTATTTATGACGATTAGAGTCAATAATGCCCACAAAATAGAGGATTAAAGATTATAATCCCTACAAAATAGAGGATAAGAGTTGATAGTTCCCACAAAATAGAGGATTAGAGTTCTTAATCCCCACAAAATAGAGGATTAAAGTTGATAATTCCCACAAAATAGAGGATCAGAGTTGATGATCCCCTCGAAATAGAGGACTAGAGTTGATAATTCCCACAAAATAGAGGATCAGAGTTGATGATCCCCTCGAAATAGAGGACTAGAGTTGATAATTCCCACAAAATAGAGGATTATAAATGATAATTCCCATAAAATAGAGGATTAGAGTTGATAATTCCCACAAAATAGAGGATCAGAGTTGATGATCCCCTCGAAATAGAGGACTAGAGTTGATAATTCCCACAAAATAGAGGATTAAAGTTGATAATTCCCACAAAATAGAGGATTAGAGTTGATAATTCCCACAAAATAGAGGATTAAAGTTGATAATTCCCACAAAATAGAGGATTAGAGTTGATGCACCCAACAAAATAAGGGATGAGTTGATAATTCCCATAAAATAGAGGATGAGTTGATAACTTCCACATAATAGAGGATTAAAGTTAACAACCCCAGCAAAATAGAGGATTAGACATGATAGTCCCTACAAACTAGAGGATTAGAGATGATAATCCGTACAAAATAGAAGATTAGAGATGATTATCCCTACGGGATAGAAGATTAAAGATGATAATTCCTACAATTGAAAATTAGAGAAAATAATTCCCACAAAATAGAAGATTAGAGATGATAATCAATACAAAAGAGAGGATTAGAGATGATAACCCCAACAAAGTAGAGGATTGGAGATGATAGTCCCTATACAAGAGGATTGGAGATGATAATTCTGACAAAATAGAGGATTGGAGATGATAAACCCTACAAAAAAAGAGGATTGAAGATGACAGTCCATTTTTTATAGGGACTATCATCTCCAATCCTCTTTTATTGTAGGGTTTATCATCTCCAATCCTCCATTTTGTCAGAATTATCATCTCCAATCCTCTTTTTTTGTAGGGTTTATCATCTCCAATCCTCCATTTTGTCAGAATTATCATATCCAATCCTCTTTTTTTGTAGGGTTTATCATCTCCAATCCTCCATTTTGTCAGAATTATCATCTCCAATCCTCTTTTTTTGTAGGGTTTATCATCTCCAATCCACCATTTTGTCAGAATTATCATCTCCAATCCTCTTGTATAGGGAAGATCAGAGAAGATAATCCCTACAAAATAGAGGATTATAGATGACAATCCCTACAAAAGAACTGGTCTGTCACAATATAAATACTAAATTCCAAGCTCTCTTGGAGTGATAGAAAAATCAAAGAATAACTGAAAATAAACTCGGAATCTATAAACATAAGGAACTATTGCTTGAATCACCTTGGAAATGTGGAGAAACTAAATGCAAAATTAAAATACATGGCAAAATAAACTAATATAGGAAATTAATGCTAAAATTACCACTAAATAACAGGTAATCCAATAGACCATATAAATCAACGGTGATTTATCATGCCACGCATGTTAATTTTAATCATAATAATAATTTTGATAATTAGTATAATTCTAATAATATAATATAAATCGTGTCAAAATGACAGAATCAACAGCAAATCACAAGAAAAAAATGCGTCAAATCTCGATCAAACCAAAACCAAAATCAAATTAAATGACAATTAGTATAATTCTAATAATACAATATAAATTGTGTTGAAATGACAGAACAACCAACAGAAAATCACAAGATAAAATGCTGCAAATCTCGATAAAACCAAAACTAAATTAAATGACCTGGAAAATCACGCCTCCGAAACCGAAGGAAAATCACTCACTAAGGTTTCAACCCAATTAGTAACTTGACATTTGAAACTGGCGGCTTGAGATGGGCAATTTGTGAATTAATCCCACTTAGTTATCTGATAATGGGCCCCACGATTAGGAGGTTACTACCGGCAAACATCAAAGGGGAGACCAGCGCCAACCATAATTGCAAATTGCATCGTTTAAGAAAGCGGTGGGGGAGGGTCAGGGGTGGGGGAAGAACCGGAAGATGAGGGATGGGGGGTAGGGGGGATGATATGCAATGGATATATATTTCTTTCTGGCCACTTTAATGCATTGATCGAATCAGGCGTAAGTCGAGTCTATTCTTGTCCGCTTCAGGTCGTAAGTTCGGGTGGCGTAAAAGTAGAAAGCTTTTGGGGAAAATTATTACGAGAGTATAATTAAAAAAAATATACAATAGGAAGATTGAGAAATATAAAAACTTATTAAAATTCGGGAAAGATGACACACAAAAAGAAAAAAAAATACTAGATATTGATAACAAATAAACACCTAATAAATTGGAGAAAATATATAAAAAACATGAAAAGGATTTAAAAGAATTACAAAATATATAATGGAGATAAAAAAAGAAAAAACCAATTAATTAATTAAAATTGGAGAAAGAAGAGGAAACACATAAAGAGGATTTAAAAGCATTACAAGATATACAATGAGATTGAAAATATAAAAACCATAAAATGGGGAAAATAGATAAAATAAACAAAAAAAAGTATTTAAAATAATTAAAAAATATATTATGAAAAAAAAATTAAACCCCGTTAAACTTGGAATATGGGATGAAACACATAAAGCGTATGTAAAAGAATTACAAAATATAGAACGAGATAGAAAAAAAAAATAAGAAAACTAATAAATTATGGAAAGTAGAGAGAAGAGAAGTGCAAAATATATAATTGTGAGAATTAAAAAATATAAAAACCTATTAAATTCAGGAAAAAAGATGAAACATATAAAAAGGATTAAGAAGAATTACAAAATACAGAATGAAAAGACTGAAAAAAATACAAACACATTAAATCAAGGAAAGAGATTGAAATACATAATCAAGAAGATTAGAAAAATATCAAGATACAGCAGAACGGAAAGATTGAAAAAATAAAAAACCCAAGAAATTAAGAAGATTTAAAAGTATTACAAGACAAAATGGGAAATTAGAAAAAAATAAAAAACAACAAAATTAAGGAAAGAAGGTGACTAATAATAAGTTAAAAAAAAAAAAAAAAAAAAAAAAACAGGGAATGTGGCTCATGAAAAATGTATGAAATCGAGGATAATAAATCAGAAAACAGAATATATACTGTTTCTAAAAGCAAATATGAATGCAACATGTGACATAGGTATGGGAAAAAGGAAGTAGGAAAAGAATTCCAAAAGCAAAAAAAAATTCCACTACTTCGCGTTCCATTTAACAAAATATAGAAAAAACACCAAACAAATCAGGACAACTAAATATATCTATTCAAACAGATATATTATTACCTCCGCCACCGAAGTTGGAGGGAGGTTATCTTCTACCCCTTGTTTGTGTGTGTTTGTTTGTTTGTGAACAGCTTCCTGGCCATAATTCTAATCGTAGAGTAATGAAACTTGCAGTGATTAACTGTTATGTAAAAAGCTGGAAATGATTAAATTTTAGAAGGGCAAAGTCAAAGGTCAAGGTCACGGTCAAGCAATATTTCCAATTCACGTAATCAGCCATAGGTTTGAACATCGTTGTCATAGAGACTTCAAACTTGGTTCACATTTGATTGTATGAAAATTCACGCCAATTAATACATGTTAAGGTCGAAGGTCAAGGTTTAGTTCAAGGTCAAGGTCAAGCAAAAGGTCAAATTCCGGTCATTAACCATATGGCCATAATTTAATCGTCAAGTAATGAAACTTGCAAGGATTTTAAAGTGTTATGTAAAGAGAAGGAAATGATCAAATTTTGAAAGGTCAAGATCACGGACGAGCAAACGTCCAAAATCATTACAAAGGGTCGAGAAATAAGCTGCCCTGCCGGAGGTCTGCGCTCTACTGAGTGCTCCTCTATAATCAATTTTTTTTAGTTAGGCAGATTTGCACCGACTCGCAGGGGTGCCCCTTTTTGCTCGGAAAAGTTTCCTGATCGCTGATTGGTCGGAAGTATTCGGACAAAAATACTTCCGACCAATCAGCTATCAGGGAACTGCTCCGAGCTACAAGGGCACCCCTGTGAATCGGTGCAAATCTGCCTCACTAAAAAAAATTGACTATAGTTAGATATCTATTCACCCTGATATATTATTTTCTTATCTGAATCCATTTGGTTTCGACCAACAGGATTCCACTACTTGACAGTTAAAATAATTCACTAATTATAGCTAACTCATCAAAAACTAATATCTTGGGAAATCCTGTATGTATGTATGTATGTATACTGTATATATATATATATATATATATATATATATATGTGTGTGTGTATGTGTGTGTGTGTGTGTGTGTGTGTATACTATACATTCCGGTCACGCCCATCCGTAGTGTTAGGGGGAGAGGCAGTAGTCATACCATGAGTGCGTGTGTGGTAGTCATATTCTGGAGAGAGGAGGTACCCCAAGAGGTACACTCGGAAACCATAACTGCAGTGTTGTAGTTAGAAAAGGAGAAGGCAGGATTAATTCTGGGGAAAGGGGTTGAATCTGTGCATGCCGGTTTTAGACGGGTCGCATACACTTTAGTCAATTCTTTTTAGTGAAACAGATTTGCACCGACTCGCAAGGGTGCCCTTTTCGCTCAAAAAAGTTTCCTAACCAATCAGAGAGCATGAAACTTTTCCAAGCTAAAAGGGCACCGCTGCGAGTCGATGCAAATCTGCCTCACTAAAAAAAAGTTGAGTATAGTTCATAAATACTTATCCTGATACGTATATATATATATATATATATATATATATATATATATATATATATATATATGTGTGTGTGTGTGTGTGTGTGTGTGTGTACCTATGTATATATGAATTATGTCTACCCGTATATATCCATTTATGACGTATGTATGACAAATGACAAGGCTTGATAATTAACTTCATTTATTAATCATCAGATGACACACGCGCCCCAGTGACATACTGAACGTAAATTTTGACCTACTTCCGATGTAAAAGGGAAAAAAAAGGGACGTTGATTAAGCAATTGTAATCAAATTTGCAAGTTGCATTACTTCATTTCAATATTCATCCGATGGTATACAGACTGCATTTTATATATTGTCGGTATTTGACTGAGGCAGATTAAATTAAATGCTACATATAATATCCATCTATATTATTTGCATCTTTTTAAGCCGGTATTTTCAAGGAATATTAATTTAATTGCGTTTTCATGAGCTTTGTAACGATATTATATATATATATATATTATATATATATATATATATATGTATGTATATGTATATATATGTATATATATACACATATACATACACATGTATAAATATATGTATATACATATGTACATATACTGTATATATATAAATATATATAATTTATATATATATATATATATATATATATATATATATATATAATATATATGAATATATGTATATACATACAGTATGTGTATATATATGTATATGCATACAGTATGTGTATATATATGTATATACATATGTATATATATACATAAATACACACACATATTTATGAATATATATATATACACATACATACACACATATATATATGTATATATACATATATATATACACATACAAATATATATAGATATAGATATAGGTATAGATATATATTACACACACACATATATATATATATATATATATATATATATATACATATATATATACATATATATATATATATATATATATATATATATATATATAAACTCAACTCGTTATTGACACAGTTACCAAAACATAGGGGGCAGCTGAAGCATACAAACAAACACACGCACACCCAAAACAAAGCTCACCTGTCAGAGATATGTTCATGCTTAACTCTATCATCTTGTTCAACAGCACAGTTAACATTGGGTGTGGTCAGTACGGGATCGCGTGAGAGCAAAGATATGTCAAAAACCCTTGGATCATGAACCCTTTATCTATCTTGTCATTAGTGCACACATACACACACACACACACACACACACACATATATATATATATATATATATATATATATATATATATATATATATATATACACATATCTATTTATATACAGTCATATATATATATATATATATATATATATATATATATATATATACAGTACTGTACGCGACCCGTCAAAAATGCCCTGTAAAAAATAAATAGATATGCGGGCACACGCACGCCCCCCTCTCACCAGGGTATGAGTACTCCTTCCCCCCTTACCCGAGGGATAGGAAGATCTGAACGTGGTGATGAAAACTGACCAAATAGTCTATCTTGTTTCTCTTCCTATTTGAAGTTTTTTATCATCTTATTTTCAAGTTTTCATAGTGTATATATGAAAGATTTATTTTAATGTTATTATTATTTTTAAACTTCTTTTGTAGTTTTTCCTTATTTC
>NC_090766.1:20560849-20562614 GCF_036898095.1 Palaemon carinicauda
AGACAAATACATTAGATTTTGAAGAAAGTACAAGCCTAAGACAAATCCATTAGATTTTGAAGAAAGTACAAGCCTAAGACAAATACATTAGATTTTGAAGAAAGTACAAGCCTAAAACAAATCCATTAGATTTTGAAGAAAGTACAAGTTCGCAGTGGTTAAGAGCTAAATAAGACTGTTTGGCGTGGTGAAGGCATGCTCTCAACTGAGTGACCTTTTAGTTAATCTCTTATTTCTTCCCTCTCTCTGTTTCTCTCTCGAAGAGGGGACTTCGAATCTAGGGATATAGACATATTTTCCCGGAAAGCCAAAGGCAAATTTTCATGGAGAGTCAAAGGCGTATTTTCCTGGAAACTCTATTTGGCATACTTCCCTGAAGCCTAACGGTTTATTTTAGCAGAAAGCTAAACGCGTTTTCCCGCAAATACAGAGCCTTAGTTTCCCACGGAAACTTATAAGTGTATTTTCCCACTAGTCCAAAGGCTTAGTTTTTATGATACTCAAAGGTGCACTTTCATAGAAAGCCAAAGGCGCATTTTCTCGAGTAGATAAAAACATATTTTTGCAGAAAGCTAAAGGTGCAATTCCCAAAAAATTCAAAATAAATATTTCGATGAAAGCCAGAGATATATAATTACGGAAAGCCAAAGGCAAATTTTCATGGTGAATCAAAGGCATATTTTCCGGGAAACTCAAAGATATACTTACTTGGAAAGCCAAAGGTCCAGTTTGCCGAAAAAACTACAGCGTATTTCTTTGCGGAAAGCCAAAGGCATATTTTCCCGGAAAACCCAACGTAAATTTTCCTAGAGTTAAAGCCGTACTTTCCCGGAATGCCATAGGTAAATTTTCCCGGAAAAATCAAAGGCATGCCTATCTGGAAAGCCAAAAACTTAATTTCCATGAAAATCAAAGGTGTATTTTCCTAAAATAAAAGCCAAATGAGTATTTTCGCGCAAAGCCCAAGGGCATATTTTCTGGAAAGACAAAGGTGAATCATTGCAAAAAACCAAAAAAGCGTACTTTCCCGGAATGCCAAGGCAATATTTCTCGGAAAGCCAAAGGCACATTTTCCCGGAAAATCAAAGGCGTACTTATATGAAAAGCCAAAGGAGTATTTTTCCTTGAGCCAAAGGAGTATTTTCCCTGGAAGACAAAGGCACATTTCCCCGGAAAATCAAAGGCGTACTTATATGAAAAACCAAAGGAGTATTTTTCCTTGAGCCAAAGGCGTATTTTCCCTGGAAGACAAAGGCACATTTCTCCGGAAAATCAAAGGCGCACTTATATGGGAAGCCAAAGGCGTATTTCCCGAAAACCAAAGGCGTATTGTCTCGGAAAGCCAAAGACGCATTACTTCTTCAGCCTAATGACCTAATTAAACTTGAAGAGGGAACCATAATCTATTTCACTTTATAAATAAGGAACGGGCTATGGACTAGTTTTATGAACACTTATACAACTTATTCGAATGGGGGAACTACCTATCTTCCCTAAATGAGGAAACTACCTATTTTCCTTAAATGGGGAAACTACTTATCCTCCCTAAATGGGGAAACTATCTTCCCTAAATGGGAAAACTACCTATCTTACCTATAATATGAATCTCTCTATTTTAGTAATGAAGAATGTAAAGATTATTCCAGACTATAAAACCCACATAATAATAGGATTTAATTAGCAGAAATGTATTAAAGAGAAAGGAAAAGAAGCCGCGAGGGTGGGAGGGGAAGGGAGATGGAGAATGAAATCTATGGAAAAACTA
>NC_090766.1:20570614-20573114 GCF_036898095.1 Palaemon carinicauda
ATAATAACTAACATACAATAAAAAAAATGCTATACAAAAAATAAAAAATAAATAATCAAAGTCCAATTGAAACTTCATTGCAGGATTTGAGCATTTTTTTCCCGCTCCGGAGAGAGAGAGAGAGAGAGAGAGAGAGAGAGAGAGAGAGAGAGAGAGAGAGAGAGAGAGAGAGAGAGATTACTCCAATAACTCCCATAAGGGAAAGTTTGTAATCCCTCGTGTAATCTTCTAATCCCAAACGCTCGACTCATCATCTTTTTCATGACTTCCTTCTTAAACACCTTCAGACGAATCCCTCGCTTGTTAATTATTATCCTTGCGCGGATGGAATGAGTCAGGATGTTTTATCGTTATTTGTTGGTTTGTTTGTTTAATTTGAGGATATTTTAAATGTTAAAAGTTTCAAGACACGTCTTGCTAAATCACCGATAAGTAATTCAACAATTAAATAAACTTTTAATATGTAAATAAGGTAAATACAATAGTACTAGCTGAATAATAATAATAATAATAATAATAATAATAATAATAATAATAAAAATAATAACAATAAACACTAAAAAAACATATTTCTCTAAACGTCATAAAAAATGACCTAGCTAGCTTCTCTCGGGATTAACTAATGCTCTAGATAACTAGATCATAATTTCCCAAAATAAAAAGGATTAAAAATCTACTAAAAGCAGTATTAACCAAAGATCATTACCGTTGGTTTCGTAATACGTTTATTAATTACCTAACCATTTACTTTCTTTCTATTTCAATAAAAATAAAAATAAAAATTAAACGTAGTTTTCAGTGTCCTACAAACTGAAGGATATTTACACATATTTATGATATACAGTACTTGTGTACGCGACCCGTAAAAATCATGCATATGCACCCACCTCTCACACAGGTATGACTACTCCCTCTCTTTCCTACCGGACGGAAGGGGAAAGCTGGGCGTGAACGGAGATAGATATATATAATTCTCTAGCGTTGACAGACTACCGCTAGAGAACTATTTGGTCCTTTGACTGGCCAGGCAGTACTACATTGGATCCTTTTATCTGGTTACGGCACATTTCATCTCTGCCGACTCATACATCCAATAGACTGGCCTATTCTTTACACTGCTCTTTCCTCATACACTTGACAACATTGAAATTACCAAACAATTCTTCTTCTCTCAAGAGGTTAACTACTGCACTGTAATTATTCAGTGGCTACCTTCTCCTTGGTAAGGGTAGCAGAGACTCTATAGCTATGGTAAGCAGCTCTTCTAGAAGAAGGACACTCCAAAATCAAACCATTGCTCTCTAGACTTGGGTAGTGCCATAGCCTCTGTACCATGGTCTTCCACTATCTTCGGTTAGAGATCTCTTGCTTGAAGGTTCACTCGGGCACACTATTCTATCTTGTTTCTCTTCCTCTTGTTATTTTGAAGTATTTATCCCCATGTTATTTTCAAGTTTTTATAATTTATATATAAAAGATCTATTTTAATGCTGTTGTCCTTAAACTTACTCTTGTAGTTTGTCGTTATTTCCTTTCCTCACTGTAATATTTTCCCTATTGGAGCCCTTCGGCTTATAACATCCAACTAGGGTTGTGGCTTAGCAAGTACTAATAATAATAATAATAATAATAATATTAATAATAATAATATGGACACATTTATGTATATACATACATACATACATACATACATATATATATATATATATATATATATATATATATATATATATATATATATATATATAGAGAGAGAGAGAGAGAGAGAGAGAGAGAGAGAGAGAGAGAGAGAGAGAGAGAGAGAGAGAGAGAGAGAGAGATAGAGATAGAGACATTTGCCCTTTATTATATAGTGGAGATAATTTACAATACATTAATAAATCCTTCTCCATAATTCAAACACAAATTTTATACCAACTGAAAAATTGTGGAACTGCTTTCCAAAATTCAAATCACCTACGCCTAATGTACTCTTGTCCTTCAACAACGACCTACCATCGCCTGAAGCTTAATACATCTTTAAAAGACTTAAAAGGCCACTCTCCACACAAGCTAGGACCAGGGAGGGCCAGGCAATGGCTGCTGATATCTCAGCAGATACACCTATAGGCTCCCCCAAAACCCCCATCCTTAGCTCACAAGGATGGTGAGGTTGCATACACCAAAGAAGCTATCAAGTTTGAGCGGGACTCGAACCCCAGTTTGGGGAGAGCCAGGTAGGGACGCAATGCTCATCCTTAACTCAAAAGGACGGTGAGGTTGCATACACTAAAGAAACTATTGAGCTTGAGCGGGACTCGAACCCCAGGCAGGGGCGCTTCTTATAGGCCACAACAACCCTATCATGAAAACAAATTAAAATTATAAAAATTATTATTACAAAATTAATTTTTATCGAAATTATTGATAGTATTACTGTTAAAATAATTATTATCATCATTATCATTATTATTGTTATTATTATTATTATTATTATTATTATCATTATTATTATTATTAT
>NC_090766.1:20575614-20590614 GCF_036898095.1 Palaemon carinicauda
ACGATACTGAACCAATTAGCGATAACAATTTAATTAAGATATTCCAATTAAAGCGGTAGCTTCTCTCCCGGACCACTTCCCCTTGTTGTGAATGCTTTCACCCCTCCCCCTGTTGGGGGTGAGGGGGAAGGGGTAGTCGTCTCAAATATATTTTTCTTATAGGTATTCAAAAAGGGATTCCTGACCTTCTGGAGGTACTGTGATGGTAGTAGGACAAATTAACCGAAACAGACCAAACTACCCATTTCGGAAGAAGAAAGTAAATTGCGGAAGGGAAAATATATGTCAAAATACAGATAAATAAATTACAAAGTTTGAAATGTAGTTAGATTATATATATACTGTACATATATATACTCCTATAAATGCATACATATACAATCATACATGCATATGTGTATATATATATATACATATATATATATATATATATATATATATATATATATATATATATATATATATATATATATATATATATATATATATATATATATATATATAAATGTAAGCATGAATGAGTATGTGAGCTCGTGTGAAAGAGAAAACCGGAATAAAAATAATTTGAATATTTTCTAAAAACAAAAAATGGAAATAAAAAAAATAAAGGAACGAAAACTTGGTCATAAAAGGTTCTAAAAAGGTGAAAGATATAATTCTGAGATAATTGTTTCTACTATAGATAATTTCTATTCGGAAAAGATGATTTAGAATCAAAATAATTCTCATTTGTAGTAGACTGAACGTTTTTTAGGTTTGTAAGGCCGTATGCTCTTCATTATCAAGTATTTTCCCTGTTAAAACCCTTAGTCTTATAGCATCCTGCTTTTACAATTAAGGTTGTAGCTTAAATAAAAACCAACAACAACAACAACAACAGCAATAATAATAATAATAACAATATTTTCCTTGTTGGAGCCCTTGAGCGTATAGCATCCTGATTTTCCAACTAAGACTGCAGCTTAGCTAATAATAATAATAACAATAATAATAGGTTGGCAAGGGCACCAGCCACCCGTTTAGATACTACCTCTAGAAAGTTATGAGGTCCTTTGACTAGCCAGACTGTACTAAATTGGATCCTTCTCTCCGGTTACGGTTTACTTTTCCCTTTGCCGACACATACACCGAATAGTCTGGCATATTCTTTACAGATTCTCCTCTGTCCTCATACGCCTGACAACACTGAGATTACCAAACAACTCTCCTTCACCAAAAGGGGTTAACTACTTCAATATAATTGTTCAGTGGCCACTTTCCTCTTGGAAAGGGTAGAAAAGACTCTTTAGCTATGGCAAGCAGCTCTTCTAGGAGAAGGACACTCCAAAATCAAACCATTGTTCTCTAGTCTTGGGTAGTGGCACAGCCTCTGTAAATGGTCTTCAACTGTATTGGGTTAGAGTTCTCCTGCTTGATGGCCCACTTGGGCACGCTGTTCTGTCTGATTTCTCTTCCTCTTGTTTTGTTGAAGGAGGAAAGATTGGCAAGAAGGGTCTTCTTGGCACGTGCAGAAGAACGTAGATCTGGACGACCAAGAAAAGTTTGGAGGAGGTGTTTAGAGAAGGATATACAGCAGGAGGGTCTGAACCCTAAAGATTGGATAACTGTGGCACAGGACAGAAGAGATTGGAATAATCTATCAAGAGTGGTCTTGGGTCAACAAGTGGCCCCAAGACCAGTGGAGTAAGAGTAGAGTCTTGTTTACCAGCATATAGAATATTTTTATATTATTTCTATTTATGTATTATTTTAATATTTTTTCTCCTGATATTTTTGGATACTTTTAGTTCTATTTCTGATACCTCGAGTTTCCAATCCATCTATTCTACAACACCGAGGCTTATTCCATCTGAGTTATTTCACATTTCCATTTCACTATGTTCATGTTAATCCGGTAGTTACGTTTTTCCTACTTCTACATCTACTTTAAAACGCTTCTCTCTAACGCTTCCTCTATTCAGGTAATTTCATTCACATTTGTCTACGACTTTCAAGTGTTTTTTATCCACATCTGCTTCTATATCTTCATTATATTTTATGATCATTATTCAATTTCCATCAATCCACAATTTTTACCTCCGCCAACAAAGTCGTAAGGAGGTTATGTTCTACCCCGTTTGTGTGTGTGTGTTTGTGAACACCTTCCTGGAGACAATTGTAATTGTAATGAAACTTGTAGGGATTAACTGTTTTGTAAAAAGCTAGAAATGATTAAATTTTGGAATTCAAGATCAAAGTTCAAGCTCACGGTCAAGCAAAATGTACAATTCACGTAATCAGCCATAGGTTTGGAAATCGTTGTCACAGAGACTTTAGACTTGGATCATATTTGAGTGTATGAAATCCACGCCAATTAATATATGTTAAGGTCAAAGGTCAAAGGTCAAGGTCAAGGTCGAGCAAAGCGTCACGAAATACGCTGCCGTGGCGGAGGTCGGTGCTCTACTGAATGCCCCTCTAGCTGTTCCTTGTTACTGTTGCATTAAGTTTTTTAAATTTCTATCACTCAATGACTTCCATTTTATTTTCACAGGCTTCCTGGTGGATCACTATCCTCCAAGATCTTCGTCATTTTGTATTGCTATCTAACTCGATATTTATTTTATTTAAAGGTTTTAAAGGCAGCTCAGGAATGGCAGAGGCAAGGGACAGTGACATTGTCCTATCAAGCAGAACAATGCCCAAGAGACTGACCATATATACATAGGTTCAGCGCCTAAGCCCCCTCTACACCCAAGCTAGTACCAAGGAGGGCTAGGCAATGGCTGCTAATGACTCGGCAGATAAACCTATACTGTAGGCTATCCCAAACGCCCCTTTCTTAACTCACAAGGATGGTGAGATTGCAGCGACCAAAGGAACTAACGAGTTTGAGCGGGACTCGAACCCCAGTCTGGCGATCACCAGTCAGGGACGTCACCACATAGGCCACCAGAACCCTAATTTCTTCAATTTTAATCTTTTATGCTACTTCTATTTCATCTCCAGGTTTTTTCCTCCACTTTCTACAACAAAGTGATTATTTCCACAACATCTCGAGCATAAAGAAACTTCTCAGGGATTAAAATGGACAAGGAGGACCCCCGATTCACGCGAATTACAAACAGACACACAGACAGATATTAAGAATGATAGCTTCCACTGTCTTGGGTTAGAGTTCTATTGCTTGAGTTTACACTCGGGCACTCTATTCTGTCTTATTTCTCTTCCTCTTATTTTGTTAAAGTTTTTATAGTTTATATAGGAAATATTTATTTTGGTGGTGTTGTTGTTCTTAAAATATATAATTTTTCCTTGTTTCCTTTCCTTACAGGGCTACTTTTCCCTGTTGGAGCCCTTGGGCTTATAGCATCTTGCTTTTCCAACTAGGGTTGTAGCCTAGCTAGTAATAATAATAATAATAAAACACTTTATTTCTCCATACTATTACTACTTCATTTCTATACAAAGTTATCTTATTTGGCACCTTTACAAACCATTTATTCTATTCCCATTAATTTGCACTCAATTTCCATTTATTTTCTATACCTCTATACGCTAATTTCTTCTATTTCTACTAATCTCTGAATTTTATTCAATTCCTACTCATCTAGTCTAACCATTCATGCTATTTATTCAAATTCTACTACTTCTTGCTTTCATTCAGTTTCTTATTTTTCTAGTATAACTATATATGTTATTTATTCTAATTCCACTAATCCAAGATTTTCATTCAATTTTAACTCTTTGTTTTCTACCTCATCATCATGATTCTATTCCCGTTATTCCCAAATTTACATCATTATAATTATTCTATTCTCACTATTCCTAATTTTCATGTCAAATTCTCCTCTTTTTTTTCTACTTCATTACAATGATTCTATTCCCACTATTCCCAAATTTTCTTCATTACAATGATTCTACTGCCACTATTCCCAAATTTACTTCATTATAATTATTCTATTCCCACTATTCCCAAATTTACTTCATTATAATTATTCTATTCCCACTATTCCCAAATTTACTTCATTATAATTATTCTATTCCCACTATTCCCAAATTTTCTTCATTATAATTATTCTATCCCCACTATTCCCAAATTTACTTCATTATAATTATTCTATTCCCAAATTTACTTCATTATAATTATTCTATTCCCACTATTCCCAAATTTTCTTCATTACAATGATTCTATTCCCACTATTCCCAAATTTTCTTCATTACAATGATTCTACTCCCACTATTCACAAATTTACTTCATTATAATTATTCTATTCCCACTATTCCCAAATTTACTTCATTATAATTATTCTATTCCCACTATTCCCAAATTTACTTCATTATGATTATTCTATTCCCACTATTCCCAAATTTACTTCATTATAATTATTCTATTCCCACTATTCCCAAATTTTCTTCATTATAATTATTCTATTCACACTATTCCCAAATTTACTTCATTATAATTATTCTATTCCCAAATTTACTTCATTATAATTATTCTATTCCCACTATTCCCAAATTTTCTTCATTACAATGATTCTATTCCCATTATTCCCAAATTTTCTTCATTACAATGATTCTACTCCCACTATTCCCAAATTTACTTCATTATAATTATTCTATTCCCACTATTCCCAAATTTTCTTCATTACAATGATTTTATTCCCAAATTTACTTCATTATAATTATTCTATTCCCAAATTTACTTCATTATAATTATTCTATTCCCACTATTCCCAAATTTACTTCATTATAATTATTCTATTCCCACTATTCCCAAATTTTCTTCATTACAATGATTCTACTCCCACTATTCCCAAATTTACTTCATTATAATTATTCTATTCCCACTATTCCCAAATTTTCTTCATTAAAATGATTTTATTCCCAAATTTACTTCATTATAATTATTCTATTCCCAAATTTACTTCATTATAATTATTCTATTCCCACTATTCCCAAATTTTCTTCATTACAATGATTCTACTCCCACTATTCCCAAATTTACTTCATTATAATTATTCTATTCCCACTATTCCCAAATTTACTTCATTATAATTATTCTATTCCCACTATTCCCAAATTTACTTCATTATAATTATTCTATTCCCACTATTCCCAAATTTACTTCATTATAATTATTCTATTCCCACTATTCCCAAATTTTCTTCATTACAATGATTCTATTCCCAAATTTTCTTCATTACAATGATTCTACTCCCACTATTCCCAAATTTTCTTCATTACAATGATTCTATTCCCACTATTCCCAAATTTTCTTCATTACAATGATTCTACTCCCACTATTCCCAAATTTACTTCATTATAATTATTCTATTCCCACTATTCCCAAATTTACTTCATTATAATTATTCTATTCCCACTATTCCCAAATTTACTTCATTATAATTATTCTACTCCCACTATTCCCAAATTTACTTCATTATAATTATTCTATTCCCACTATTCCCAAATTTACTTCATTATAATTATTCTATTCCCACTATTCCCAAATTTTCTTCATTACAATGACTTTATTCCCAAATTTTCTTCCTTACAATGATTCTATTCCCAAATTTTCTTCATTACAATGATTCTACTCCCACTATTCCCAAATTTACTTCATTGTAATTATTCTATTCCCACTATTCCCAAATTTACTTCATTATAATTATTCTACTCCCACTATTCCCAAATTTACTTCATTATAATTATTCAATTCCCACTATTCCCAAATTTACTTCATTATAATTATTCTATTCACACTATTCCCAAATTTACTTCATTATAATTATTCTATTCCCAAATTTACTTCATTATAATTATTCTTTCCCCACTATTCACAAATTTTCTTCATTATAATTATTCTATTCCCACTATTCCCAAATTTTCTTCATTATAATTATTCTATTCCCACTATTCCCAAATTTTCTTCATTATAATTATTCTATTCCCACTATTCCCAAATTTTCTTCATTATAATTATTCTATTCCCACTATTCCCGATTTTCAAATCAATTTCTGTATTCGCTATCTACTATATTATAATTATTCTATTCCCAAATTTGCTTCATTACAATTATTCTATTCCCACTATTCCCAAATTTACTTCATTATAATTATTCTATTCCCATTATTCCCGATTTTCAAATCAATTTCTGTATTCGCTATCTACTATATTATAATTATTCTATTCACACTATTCCCTAATTTCCGTTCAATTTCAAGTATTGGTTATCTACTTCATTATAATTATTCTATTCTCACTATTATAAAACTTCCATTCAATTTCAACTCTTTTCTACCTCATGATAATGATTCTATTCTCACTATTCCCAAATTCACTTCATTATAATTATTCTATTCCCACTATTCCCTAATTTCCATCCAATTTCAAATATTCGTTTTCTACCTCATTATAATTATTCTATTCTCAGAATTTCATTCAATTTCTATTCGGTTTCTACCTCATTATAATTATTCTATTCCCCACTATTCCCAAATTTATCTCAATATAATTACTCCATTTCCACTATTCCTTAACTTCCGTCCAATTTTAAGTATTCGTTTTCTGCTTCATTATAATAATTTTATTCCCTACTATTCCCTAATTTACTTCATTATAATCACTCTGTTCTCACTATCCCTGATTCTCATGTCAATTTCTCCTCTTTGTTTTCTACCTCATTATAATTATTCTATTCACACTATTCCCAAATTTATCTCATTATAATTATTCTATTCTCACTATTCCTCTTTCTCGTGTCAATTTCTACTATTTATTTTGTACTTCATTATAATTATTCTATTCACACTATTCCCAAATTTATCTCATTACAATTATTCTATTCTCACTATTCCTCTTTCTCGTGTCAATTTCTATTCATTTTCTACTTCATTATAATTATTCTATTCCCACTATTCCCAAATTTACCTCATTATAATTATCAAGTAACAACAACAACAACAACAACAACAACAACAACAACAACAACAATAATAATAATAATAAAAAAAAATAATAATTATAATAATAATAATAATAATGATAGCAATATTCTAATCTTATTATTCCTAATTTTCATGTCAATTTCTCCTCTTTGCTTCCTCCCTCGTTATGATATTTCCATTCCCACTATTCGCTGATTTCCATTCAATCCATCCTCCGCACTCTCCATTCTACCTCTTTGGAAGGAAAGAACAGTAAGCAAGCAAGCAAGCAAGCAAGCAAGCAGGCCGGCCGTGTTCGGCTGCCGGTGGAGGAGTGTCCAAAAGCGTTTCATTTCAGCGAACCCAATTTTATGTGCTTTACGTGGATGCTTTTGTGCGTGCGCCAATGAGGACAAATATTACAGATGTTGCCTCGCCCGCCATTTTTTTGGAAACGGCCTTTCTTTTTATCGCCTGGATTATTGCATGCAGGATAGGGAAAGGCAGGCGGTGTGTGTGTGTGTTTGCAATGAGAGAGAGAGAGAGAGAGAGAGAGAGAGAGAGAGAGAGAGAGAGAGAGAGAGAAGTTTTTTTTTTCATATGTGATCAGACAATTCTTGCTAATAAAAAGATGCAAGCAGACAGACAAACAGGCAAAGAGCATGATTTTTTTTCTTTACGATCCCTTTGACTAATTTCTTTTCTTGAGAGAGGAATGAGATAAAACTTATTCTTTCTCTCTTTCTCTCACTCACAAACACAAATATATACACATATTCACACAAATATATCCAGAGTTATTTTTCATTCATGTTGCAATGTTATAAAAATATGGCTAAAAGCTTTTCTTACAACATCTCATCCATCAGCCCAACCCACATGGATGAAGGTGGGAAGGAGGATATAATAAACTCTCAACTACAGCATTATTGAATCTTCTCTATCTGTAATGGCGAAAGAGAAGAAATTTGGACGAGATGAAGACAATAAAAGGAACTTTGCACACCTTTAATGTGAGTGTTTAAAAACATCAACTGAATAGTGTTTTCCTAATTCGACAAAAGACACCAATCTTTCGAACCCTTTCCTTCATTCCCTTTATAACACGATTCCTCCATTCACGCTTTCGCTATCACAGCTTTTGCTTTTGGTCGCCCCCAGTTCCTTGCTCCCTCGTTCGAACGGCCACCCAAAAGCGACTGGGTCTCCACAATAACACGTGTTCGAAAGCTTACCCGACTGCGAACTTTTCCACTTCAGTCAGACAGCTCTGACAATCGATACTTGGATTTAATTCATTGTTAATCTATCATTATTACAACTGGTGTTAAATAGTTCTCTCCAGGCTAAGGGTATGCCTAAGCCTGCTAGTTTACTAGCTGCAATTGCCGGTAACTTATCAGCAAACTAATGTAAACAAAGTTGTTCACTAGCTGGCGCCTTGTAAACCAATGTAAACAATTCAAGGTAAACAAAGTTGTTTATTAGATGCATGTGCAGGGGCCTAGAAAACAATTCAAGGTAAACATAGTTGTTTACTAGATTCATATGCAGGCGCCTTGAATACAATTCAAGGTAAACAGAGTTGTTTACTAGATGCATATGCAGGCTCCTTGAAAACAATTCAAATTAAACAAATTTGTTTACTAGATGCATGTGCTGGCACCTTGTAAACATGCAAATGTAAACCAAATTGTTTACTAGCAGCAAGTGTTAGTTCTTGTACTCAAAAGTGGTTTACTAGCTTCGTGTTAGGCACTTTGCAAATAAATGAATGTAAACAAAGTTATTTACAAGCTGCAATTGCTAACACCTTGTAAACAAACCAATGTAAAAAAAGGTTATCTTTCCATTTTATTGGATAGAGAAAAGTAGACTTGATATGCTGGCTACTTCACTTACCACTCTCAATCGTGTTATTTGAAGGTTTTCTGAGAATTGGAACCCAGATTAAATTCGAAAATTCTTGGAAATTTACGAAAATGTTCCCAGTTGTGGGATACCATACAAGAAGACTGTCTAATTGGGTACAAGTCTGATATGGCATTGAATAGTTTGGTTGCTTCCTTGATTAAGGAACACGTGCATGAACCAAAAATATACCTGAATTAAACCTAGCTATTTAAACTTGGAATTTAAGAATCTTGAGATTTTAAAAATGTTTTGAACAGTGGCTATCTAGACATGATTCTGATACTGAGACATACATAGCCACATTTTAATACACAAAATTTCGAAGTCCCTTGGTACATTCATTCCCTTACAATCATGCAAAACATTTAAACTTTAATAGATTAACGGTTGGTGACGGGTAGGTTGCCTGGCCACGATAATAATTCTATAATGGTCAGTGACAGCTACTATGAGATTCAGGGCCTCTGTAACACGGTTTTTTTGGACTTTGCTCCTTATCAAGGCATCGGATGTAGCTGAAAGTTGACATATGTATATTTTACAACCACACACAAATTTTGTCAGCATTTTCAATAACCTAAACCCGATAGTTTTAATTTTTATAGAGTAAAAATGATCTAGCCGACGCCATGGCCAGTGATAACGAGCCAAGAGTCGAAAACATTCATTACGTAAGCAATGTAAACACCTTTTGACAAAATTTTGCCCCGCCCATCCACCGGACACCCATTCACCTTCTTCCATCGGCTCTGGAACCCATAACAGTCAAGAATGGCTAGCAGGATTTGGAATTGCCCCTGTGGTTGCAAAACTGCATTTATCTTACGACTTGCAACTTTATACAGTCAAGAGAAATCCCATGGCCATATTTACTATAGCCTGAATAGGTAATTATTCAGTTTCTAGTTTAAATCCAATGTTTATGGTCTGATTTGTATTTAGCGTAATATGATTATAATACTTGTAATGTCACTCAGGCTTTTGAACATTTCCATTAACTATTCACTATGCCACCAAGAGAGAGAGAGAGAGAGAGAGAGAGAGAGAGAGAGAGAGAGAGAGAGAGAGAGAGAGAGAGAGAGAGAGAGAGAGAGATTGTATGTAAACAGTCTTGATATAACTATTTTTGTTAAAATGAGAATTTTGTGCTAAACTCTCCATCAGACCAACGGATCATCCGATATAATTTTTTTTTCTTCTTCTTAGGCCGTACGACCGTGTTGGCTATGTTTTGGGCATGACTGCATTTTGTAAATAAATCATGAATAGTTTTAGGAGTTTTATTTGTACATCTTATGGGAATTTATAGGAGTTAAGTGAACATAATCAATTTATCCTTTAAAATAATTACTACATGTAGCAAAACAAATAGTAGTAAAGATGATAATGCAATGAAGGAATGATACCAAACTTTATCTTTAGCTTCAACATCGCCAATAATATACCCAGTTGCCATAAATTTGTCAGCTTAATGAAATAGCCTATCATCTAATATAAAACTTAAATTCTGAGGAAGCCATGGCTTATTGCACAGTGAAAAAAAAATGACACAGACTTTATGAATGGCGGAACGATACATAAATGTGGGTGGGGTATCTGTGCTAGCGTAGTAATACTACTGTAGCAGTATTGCCGCAACAGTAGCATACATGAATTAAACGTTTAGGCCAACTGCTGGGATCCTTGAGGATCATTTAGCACTTCTTACAACTACTCGAGAAATAAGTTTTTATAGCCAGAATTTTAATTTTCTGATCCAACAATGCCCATGATAGCCTTCAGTGTTATCCAGAATTATAACGAGGCTAAAGTGGGTGGAGCCTCATGAAGTCATCATTCTGACGATAATTATTGGTGAAAGTTTAAAGCAAAATACAGTACCGGCTATTTTTTTTTTTTTTTTTTACAGTAAATAGATCGGTAGATAGACAATAAATAAAAATTGCTTGACATTGGATATAGCAGTTATCAAATCAAGCTTGTCTACTACGTTTTTGAAAATTACCAACTATTCCCTACACCTTGTCAGTCTGATTGTGAGCTATAAAGTAGACTGTAATTTCTTAGGAAACATATTTTGGGAGTTAGACAAATAATCGAAGTGTTTTTGTATTTATTAACATATTTTGTTCGTTTGTTCATTATGATAATTCTCAGTGGAGAGGTTTCAGAGTTCATAAAGGTGTACTACTTTGCTTTTATTTACACTTTTGTGTTATTGTTGGCAGAGGTATAGCCTTCGTTACGTATAACCAATCATCGATCGAGAAAGAGAGAAGAAATGCCGTCATAAGTTACGTAACGAGTGCGTTCGAAACCTTTACTCTGAGTAAGTTGGCCCGTCTTCAAAAATCGTCACTTTTACTTAATAAAGTACCAAATTTATTCAACCTACGTAATGCAGAATATAGTCAAAATTTATGTGTAGATATAATGTGCATTCTGAATAAGCGTTATATTTATGAAATTCATAGAAAAAAAGTTATTGCGAAAAAACCATGTTACAGAGGCCCTGAATCTCATAGTAGGTTGCCTGGCCACGATAATAATACACTAACGATTACTGGCAGGTAGGTTGCCTGGCCACAATAATAATACACTAACTGTCAGTGAAAGGTAGGTTGCCAGGCCACAATAACAATAAATTAGCGATCAGTGACAGGTAGGTTGCCTGGCCACAATAATAATAAACTATCGGTCATTGACTGGTAGGTTGCCTGGCCACGACAATAATACACTAATGGTCAGTGACAGGTAGGTTGCCTGGCCACGACAATAATACACTAACGGTCAGTGACAGGTAGGTTGCCTGGCCACGACAATAATACACTAACGGTCAGTGACAGGTAGGTTGCCTGGCCACGACAATAATACACTAACGGTCAGTGACAGGTAGGTTGCCTGGCCACGACAATAATACACTAACGGTCAGTGACAGTTAGGTTGCCTGGCCACGATAATAATACACTAATGGTCAGTAACAGGTAGGTTGCCTGGCCACAATAATGATAAACTATCGGTCAGTGACAGTTCGGTTGCCTGGCCACAATAATAATACACTAACGGTCAGTGGCAAGTAAGTTACCTGGCCACGGTAATAATACACTAACGGTTAGTGGCAGGTAGGTTGCCTGGCCAAAATAATAATACACTAACGGTCAGTGACAAGTAAGTTACCTGGCCACGATAATAATACACTAACGTTCAGTGACAGTTAGGTTGCCTGGCCACGATAATAATACACTAATGGTCAGTAACAGGTCGGTTGCTTGGCCAAGATAATAATATACTAACGGTCAGTGAAAGGTAGATTGCCAGGCCACAATAATAACAAATTAGTAATCAGTGACAGGTAGGTTGCCAGCCCACAATAATGATAAAATAGCGATCAGTGACAGGTAGGTTGCCTGGCCACAATGATAATAAACTATCGGTCAGTGACAGTTCGGTTGCCTGGCCACAATAATAATACACTTATGGTCAGTGACGGGTAGGTTGCCTGGCCATGACAATAATACACTAACGGTCAGTGACAGGTAGGTTGCCTGGCCATAACAATAATACACTAATGGTCAGTGACAATTAGGTTGCCTGGCCACGATAATAATAAACTAGCGGCCAGTGAAAGGTAGGTTGCCAGGCCACAATAATAATAAATTAGTGATCAGTGACAGGTAGGTTGCCTGGCCACAATAATAATAAACTATCGGTCAGTGACAGTTCGGTTGCCTGGTTGCAATAATAATGCACTAACGGTCAGTGACAGGTAGGTTTCCTGGCCACGACAATAATACACTAACGGTCAGTGACAGGTAGGTTGCCTGGCCATGACAATAATACACTAACGGTCAGTGACAGTTAGGTTGCCTGGCCACGATAATAATACACTAATGGTCAGTGACAGGTCGGTTACCTGGCCATGATAATAATATATTAATGGATAGTGAAAGGTAGGTTGCCAGGCCACAATAATAATAAATTAACGATCTGTGACAGGTAAGTTGCCATGCCACAATAATAATAAACTATCCGTCACTGACACTTCGGTTGCCACTCCACAATAATAATACACTTACGGTCAGTGACATGTAGGTTGCCATGCGACGATAATATTACACTAACGGTCAGTGACAGGCAGGTTGCCTGACCACAATAATAGTACACTAATGATCAGTGACAGGTAGGTCGCCTGGCCACGATAATAATACACTAATGGTCAGTGACAGGTAGATTGCCTGGCCATGATAATAATACACTAACGGGCAATGACAGTTAGGTTGCCTGGCCACGATAATAATACAATAATGGTTAGTAACAAGTAGGTCAACTGGCTACGATAATAATACACTAACGGTCAGTGACAGGTAGATTGCCTGGCCACGTTAATAATACACTAATGGTTAGTAACAGGTAGGTCAACTGGCCACGATAATAATACACTAATGGTTAGTAACAGGTAAGTCGCCTGGCCACGATAATAATACACTAACGGGCAGTGACAGGTAGGTTGTCTGGCCACGATGCTGAAACTTTCATCCTCAATTCGAAAACATATTAACATTTTAACAATTGTCATGAACATTTAACATTTGCTAATGAGAAAATAATCAATAGTAATTGGGGCACATAACAGAACTACATTTTACTCCATTAAATATTCATTTGAATTATTAATATTAATATGTAATCACACTGAAATGCCCATTCTGTCTGCAGCTCTTAATGGCAATGTTTTATTATTCTCATTGAAAATATTGTTGTAATAAAAAGGAATTACTCAGTAACGCACAATATATATCAAGTTGTCCATTTCTTTATTTGTATTTCAGGTGTCTACTGCAATTATCGGCAGGTTTAATCAATATCTACTGAAGATAATTACAAGATTCCAAGAAGCAACGTGTAATAATGCTTTAATATAATCTATAAGTCATTTGCCATGCGTGATAAAAGCTACACTGCATACATGTACTTTATATATTTAAATTATTATTATTATATATATATATATATATATATATATATATATATCATGAAAGATCTCACGAGATGGAAAGCCCATGGATACCATAAAATAAATGCCGAGATGATTTTGGCCGAAAATGAAGTGACTCCAAGAATACTTAAAAGATTATTTTGTAGAATGTGGCATGAAGAAATAAAACCTGATGAATGGGAGCTAGGAGTGTTGGTGAAAAAGGCAAAAAAAGGAGATATGACTGACTGCCATAATAATGGAGGCATGAAAATATATAGTATGCTCATTCTAAAGAGACCATAGAAAAAGATTGATGAAAAGCTGAGAGATGAACAAGCAGCCTTTAAAAAACGTAGTTGTTCTGACCAAATTTTTATTCTAAGACATGCAATACAGCAATGTACAGAATATAGAAATCCACTTTGGATGGAATTTGTGGACTATGAAAAAACCTTTGATAGTGTGCACCGGCCAATTTTGTGGAGTCCTGCGTTATTATGGAGTTTCTCTTAAAAATGTAAATTTGAATAAGTCTGTTCATGAGCAAAGCAAGTGCAAAGTTAATGTTAATGGAGTCCTTTCAAATTAATTTCCAGTGAACAATGAAGAACTTCAAGGGAATCTGTTGTCAGCTATGTTATTTATCCTCCTCATGGATTTTGTAATACTTAAAGCAGTTACGGATCGCGGAGAATGATTGGACTGGATTGGTAACAGGAAATTAGCAGACCTAGAGTATGCTGATGATGCTGTCCTTGTTAGCAGAGCGCCACAGGACTTGCAAAGCTTGATTACCAGAATGCATGAAATATTAAATGAAGTTGGGCTCAAGATAAATAGAAAGATAAAGATGATGAGAACGGAATAAGCAATGGAAGATGAAATATCATTGGAAGGAGAGAGGATTGATGAGGTAGAATCAATTAAATATTTAATAACTATGATCACTAATACTAGGTCGCTAGGTTAGATAAAATCTAGAAATCAAATCACCTGAAATTACATATAAAAATCAGTTTAGTGAGATTCGGTGTTACTATATGGACATGAGTCGTGGTATGGTATGACAATGAAACAATCTCCAACAGATTTTGTAGATTTGAAAACAGAGCCCTCAGATGAATACTGGAAGTTAAATGGGAGGACCGGACTATAAATGAAACTATAAGAAAGATTACTCGAGTGTCATATGTGGA
>NC_090766.1:20602929-20605429 GCF_036898095.1 Palaemon carinicauda
TTCTCTAAGATTAACAAGACCTATAATTACTTTTATATTCTTTTAAAGAAACCAAGATGGATAAGTCTTCCCAACCGCAAATAGAAATATTCACTAGAAGCAAATACAAAACAAAAAAAGGAGCAAATTCACGCTCTAGAACCAAATAAAACGGAATCTGTTTAAATTAATTATGACTCGATTTAATAACATCCAAAGGGCTCACGATAGTGAAGACTCATATAACAAGTTTTCTTTAAAAACATATTTATTAAGAGCAATACCATCTAGGCAACCACCTTACAAATATGTAGGACATATCTCAGATACGAGGTCTTAAACATGAAGTATCAGGTATCCCATACAATTGTTGTCTTCCTGATATGAAAGCTGGACCTTAAAACATAAAATGTAATAAGATAGGAATCAAAATCACCAACCAAAAACTCTTAAAAAAGTGGTCTATGTATAATCATGAACCTAACACAAAGTCAAACGGGTGGATATGCCATTTAAATATGCCTAGTTATACCTCATAGCCTTTAAGTGTGACTTATATCTACCAATATTTCGCTGGACATTCTGACCAATCACAAAATATCTTCATGAAAAATGTCGAATAATGGGATCAAAAGGCCAATATAAAGAAAGATGCAATTAGCTTAACTTACATCACATCACCCTAATGACTTTAATGATTAACACCTGGCTTTCATTTTAAGTACTGTCACTTGTAAATAATAAACAATGACTGGCCTACCTACACTTCAAATAAGCGTAATTTTAATCGGTAATTCTCAGTAAAAACATACTGTTCTAGGACATATTTCAGTAAGTTTTACCCTACTTTTTTATTATTTTCTTCGGGTTGGTGATCGTAATATCCCTCCTTAACGGCAATATATCCGTTTTAAAAACGGTAAATGCCTGACAACATTTATTCCAGTATTTTTACCGATTTTTTTACAGCAAAGTTTTAACAATGGTAAGACAGAGACCACAAGTAATTGCGAGTTGTAACGTATGTTCAATCTGGACCTGACCTTCACTGCCCCAAGAGTTCAGATCCCCAGACTCGTTTGGTCTATTGTATTATTATTATTATTATTACTATCCAAGCTACAACCCTAGTTGGAAAAGCAAGATGCTATAAGCCCAGGGGCTCCAACAGGGAAAAATAGCCCAGTGAGGAAAGGAAATAAGGAAATAAATAAATGAAGAGAACAAATTAACAATAAAGCATTCTAAAAACAGTAACAACGTCAAAACAGACATGTCATATATAAACTATTAACAGAATCAAAAACAAATATGTCATAAATAAACTATAAAAAGACTCATGTCCGCCTGGTCAACAAAAAAGCATTTGCTCCAACTTTGAACTTTTGAAGTTCTACTGATTCAACCACCCGATTAGGAAGATCATTCCACAACTTGGTAACAGATGGAATAAAACTTCTGGAGTACTGCGTAGTATTGAGCCTCGTGATGGAGAAGGCCTGGCTATTAGAATTAACTGCCTGCCTAGTATTACGCACAGGATAGAATTGTCCAGGGAGATCTGAATGTAAAGGATGGTCAGAGTTATGAAAAATCTTATGCAACATGCATAATGAACTAATTAAACGACGGTGCCAGAGATTAATATCTAGATCAGGAATAAGAAATTTAATAGATCGTAAGTTTCTGTCCAACAAATTAAGATGAGAATCAGCAGCTGAAGACCAAACAGGAGAACAATACTCAAAACAAGGTAGAATGAAAGAATTAAAACACTTCTTCAGAATAGATTGATCACCGAAAATCTTGAAAGACTTTCTCAATAAGCCTATTTTTTGTGCAATTGAAGACGACAGAGACCTTATATGTTTCTCAAAAGTAAATTTACTGTCGAGAATCACACCTAAAATTTTGAAAGAGTCATACATATTTAAAGAAACATTATCAATACTGAGATCCGGATGTTGAGGAGCCACCGTCCTTGATCTACTTACAATCATACTTTGAGTTTTGTTAGGATTCAACTTCATACCCCATAATTTGCACCATGCACTAATTCTAGCTAAATCTCTATTAAGGGATTCACCAACCCCAGATCTACATTCAGGGGATGGAATTGATGCAAAGAGAGTAGCATCATCAGCATATGCAACAAGTTTGTTTTCTAGGCCAAAGCAGCCTTCCTAATTTTTATTAGCAGCACCAGATTCAGAAGAAATTCGTCTGAACACATTTTAGAGTTATGTGGTGCCAAAATGAGATTCACTTCCCCCTTTCTGAACCCCTGCTTTGTCTTCCCCTAGAGATTGGTTCATAAATAGTCTTCGGTTCTAAAGATACATAGAATTTCTTCTAGCACTAGCCCGGATTCAATATCAACTCCACTTTCTTTTATTCAAAGGCCACCAACATTACCAAATTCGAAAGCAAAATCTTTCTCCTATTTTCAAACCCTCCTTAATATGAGGAGCAGAGGTGTTAAAATGTCTTTCAAGACAAGCTTTGATCATTTTTATCAAGA
>NC_090766.1:20610429-20615429 GCF_036898095.1 Palaemon carinicauda
TCCTTGGTCCTAGCTTGGATGGTGATCATATGTAATATGAACAGTATCTAGAGCATTGTCCTGTTTTATGGGGCAATGTCGCTGTCCCTTGCCTCTACCAATCATGAGAGACTTTTAAACCTTTAAGAGAACCCTTAGCCTAATGTCCGATTTGTCTTCAGTCAAGGTATTGTTTTCTTTCTCTATAAGCTTGTCCCTTCTTTTGATCGCTGTAAAGGTTCTTCTACACATTTTTCCATTTACTTCGGTACAGTGCGTTTTCCTCGCACAATCCTAACTCAAGGCCAATGTATTTTAGAAGACCAAATTGGTAAACTGGGTTTGGGGGCAAAGTATAAATTATCTGCTTATCTAAGAACAGCGAGATTATGGATATGAAGTCGTGAATATTGACAAAAGGTAAATTCATGTGCTTAATGAATTAAAACCATTGCAACCTTCACAGAAAAATATAAGACATTTCATGGGTCATAAAAGATAAAAACAAAATCACAAACAAGCTTTCACTGATATAAATGAGACCTTAAAACCATAAAAAAAAAAGAGTGCAAAAGTGAACGTAGAACCAGCCAATAAATTTATATCACCAAACCATTTTAAAGTAGAAAAGTTAATCGCAAAATGAAACCACAAACTAGTTTCCAATTATATAAATGAGACCTTAAAACCATAAAACTTTGCTAGAGAGTTGGAAGACCCAGGCCTTCATGGCTGAGGACTATGAAGCGCCAAGTAGGAGATGATGAATGGAGAAGTATTAATTCTAAAGCTCAAGATAGAGATAAGCGAAATCTAACTGATGCCCTTTGCGTCAATAGGCGTAGGAGATGATAATGATAATGATAGTGATGATGATAATGATGATGGTGATGATGAATATGATGATGATGAACGTAAAACAAACCAATAAATCTAAATTACTAAACAGTTTCAAAGTAGCAAAGCCAATCGCGAAATGAACATTAGTGACCCCTTAATCACATAAACAAGAAACCAATAATGATAAAAACAAAGCGAATGAATGAGGCCATCCCCTTCCCCTTTGATAAATTATGAACCAGTTGATCCAGTAATGTTCATTTTTTATATTCTAACAGCTGTTATTAAAGCGACGATGACAAAATAGATAATCACTGAAGGAAATGATGATACATCAAAAGCAGAACAAATTAGAACGTAAGGGGAGAATGCAAACATTAAACTGATGTTGAGAGGGATAGAAAGACTCGCAAATTGGCCGATACGGAAAGTGATACGGATATGATGGAGGGGAAATCTTTAGGGAATAATTTCGACAAAATGTAGTGTGATATATTATTAATTAATCCAGCAATTACGATATTTACCGAGACCATAAAACCATAAAATTGTCGTATGAGCAGTCAGAAAAAAAACGGGTTTATTGAACACTAGTGTGCGCGACCCGTCAAAAGTGACAGTTAAATATTTAGATAGATATGCAAACACACAAACTCAGACAGATTCAGCCCTTCCCACCCCTCTCAACCTTTCCTCGGGGGGTACCACCTGTTACAAGGGTATGACTACTCCCTCTCCCCATACCCGAGTAACGGTGAGAGAACGAGTTGTTATACGTCTGGAAATGCCGCTGAGCGTGACCAGAAATATATATATATATATATATATATATATATATATATATATATATATATATATATATATATATATATATATATATATATATATATGTATATATACATAATATGATAAATTTTGCATATTTAAACGTGTTTTTCACATTTCAAGTAATATTAAAGTCTGGATTCTCTTAACGACCTCGGGATCAGAGCCCCAGGCGAAATCACTCAAAGACTATAGTATCTGACCGGCTGGGTTTCGAACCCTGGTCCAGGACACTTGTATGCCATTGACCATACCACTCAGCCACGAAGAAAGAGAAGAGTCAATGACAATTCTTCTGTACATATACCTGTCGAATTCAGGTTTACTGTACTTAAAATTGAAACCCGGCCGGTCAGATACTATAGTCTTTGAGTGATTTCGCCTGGGGCTCTGATCCCGAGGTCGTTAAGAGAATCCAGGCAATTCAAGACGGAATGGTAAGGAGAAATTTGTACATATTATCATTTAAATGAGACCCGTGTACCAAACTGGCGTATTTGTTATATATCGAAAAATATCGTTTTAATTAACAATACTTACAACAGACGAGAATTCACAAAAATAAAGCTAAAATAACTGATAAGAGCAACATTCCGGAGACAGCAAACATTCTCCTTTCTCATCTCTCCTAACATCTAACTGAAAGCGTTGCTATGGTCAAAAACATCCAAATTTCGTTAAACATCCGTAAGAACAGACATATTTCCAATAATACTTCTATAAACAGACAAAATGTAATCACTGTCGGAGCTCTACAAGAACTGTAAAGGTTATTCAACACATTTTTCCATTTACTTCGGTACAGTGTATTATCCTCGCACAATCACAAATCAAGGTCAAGATATTGTCAAAGACCAAATTAGAAAACGGGGTTTGGGATCAGAGTATAAATTATAAGCATTATCTAGGAACAGCGAGACTGAATATGAAGTCATGAATATTGACAAAAAGTAAATTCATGCTCCTAATGAATTAAAAACATTGTAACCTTCACAGAAAAATATATGACATTCCATGGGTCTTGAAAGATAGAAATAAAACCACGAACAAGCTTTCACTGGTATGAAAAAATGTGCAAAAGTGAACATAAAACCAACCAATAAATTTAATTCACCAAACCATTTTAAAGTAGAAAAGCTAATCGCAAAATGAAACCACAAACTAGCTTTCAATGATATAAATGAGACCTTGAAACCATAAAAAATTTGCTAGAGTTGGAAGACCCAGGCCTACATAGCTGAAGACTATAAAGCATCAGGTAAAAGATGATAAATGGAGAAGTATTAATTTAAAAGCTCAAGATAGAGATAAGCGAAATCTAACTGATGCCCTTTGCGTCAATAGGCGTAAGAGGTGATGATGGTGGTGGTGATGATGGTGGTGGTGATGATGGTGATGATGATGATGATGATGATGATGATAATGATGATGAACGTAAAACAAACCAATAAATCTAAATTACCAAACAGTTTCGAAGTATCAAAGCCAATAGTAAAATGAACATTAATGACCCCCTAATCACATAAACAAGAAACCAATAATGATAAAAACAAAGCGAATGAATGAGGCCATCCCCTTCCCCTTTGATAAATTATAAACCAGTTGATCCAGTAATGTTCATTTTTTATATTCTAACAGCTGTTATTAAAGCGACGATGACAAAATAGATAATCACTGAAGGAAATGATGACACATCAAAAGCAGAACAAATTAGAACGTAAGGGGAGAATGCAAACATTAAACTGATGTTGAGAGGGATAGAAAGACTCGCAAATTGGCCGATACGGAAAGTGATACGGATATAATGGAGGGGAAATCTTTAGGGAATAATTTCGCCAAAATGTTGTGTGTTATAATATTATTTGATATAATAAACACGATATTTAACGAGAACATAAAACCCCATAAAATTGTCGTATGAGCTGTCAGAAAAAAAGTATATTGGATACTAGTGTGCGCGATCCGTCAAAAGTGATAGTTAAATATTTAGATAGATATGCAAATACACATAAACTCAAACAGATACAGCCCTTCCCACCCCTTCCAACCTTTCCTCAGGGGGAACCACCTGTTTCAAGGGTATGACTACTCCATCTCCCCTACCCGAGGAACGGTGGGAGACCGAGTAGTTATTTGAATACCAGTGCCGCTGAGCGGACCAGAAAGATATATATGTGTGTGTGTGTATATATATATATATATATATATATATATATATATATATATATATATATATATATATATATATATATATATACATACATTTATATATATGTATATATATACATATATAAATGATAAATTTTGCATATTTAAACGTGTTTTTCACATTTCAAGTAATATTAAAGTCTGGATTCTCTTAACGACCTCAGGATCAGATCCCCAGGTGAAATCACTCAAAGACTATAGTATCTGACCGGCCGGGTTTCGAACCCTGGCCCAGGGATACTTGTATGCCATTGACCATACCACTCAGCCACGAAGAAAGAGAGGAGTCAATGACAATTCTTCTGTACATATACCTGTCGAATTCAGGTTTTCTGTACTTTGAGTGATTTCGCCTGGGGCTCTGATCCCGAGGTCGTTAAGAGAATCCAGGCAATTCAAGACGGAATGGTAAGGAGACATATGAACTTATTATCATGCAAATGACGCCCATATACCAAACTGGCGTATTTGTTATATATCAAAAAATATTAATCTTATTAATAATACTTACAACAGACGAGCATTCACAAAAATAAAGCTAAAATAACTGATGAGAGCAACATTCCGGAGACAGCAAACATTCTCCTTTCTTATCTCTCCCCAAAATCTAACTAATAGTGTTTCTATGGTCAAAACATCCAAACTTCGTTAAACATCCGTAAGAACAGACATATTTCCAGTAATACTTCTATAAACAGACAAAATGTAATCACTGTCGGAGCTAGATAATGAACAAGATAATTCAATAAACATGAAAATATTCGATAAATAAATAAACATGCATATATCCGATAATTCAATAAGCATATAAAAATTCGATAATTCAATAAATATGTAAATCGATAAATCAATAAACATAAAAATATTCGATATTGCAATAAACATGTAAATATTCGATAATTCCATAAACATAAATATTCGAAAATTTCATAAACATGTAAATATTCGATAATTCAATAAACTAGTAATTATTCAAAAAATCAATAAATATGTAAATATTTGATAAATTAATAAACATGCAAATATTCACCAGTAACAAACAAACAACATGCAAAAACAAACACGTCAATACGGAATACACAAACAACAGCAGCATCAAAAACACTAAGCAATTGTTACAGTTCTCTTTACTCTCAAAATATTTTCCC
>NC_090766.1:20617929-20622929 GCF_036898095.1 Palaemon carinicauda
CATACCCGTTAGTTTCTTTCATCACTGAAACCACACCATCTTTGTGAGCTAAGGATGGGGTGTTTGGGAGAGCCTATAGTTCTATCTGCTGAGTCATCTGCAGCCATTGCTTGGCCCTCCTTGGTCCTAGCTTGGGTGGAGAGGGGCTTGGGTGCTGATCATAAGCATTTATGATCCGTCTCTAGGGCATTGTCCTCCTGGATAGGGAATCTCACTGACAATTGTCTCTGCCATTCATGAGCGGCCTTTAAACCTCTAAAGAGCCCCACAACCGAATACAAGAACGGATAAAATAACGTGGCAATTAAGAGAGCAGACGAAAAATGAAATAACGACTGAATTAACCAACGAACTGTCACAGTAATTTCCCTCCTCAATCTGTGGTGCAGGCGTGTATGAAATCAGTAAATTACAATGACCCTTTCCCGAAAAAAAAAAAAAGTTACTTGATTACCAGTCGTCACTTTGACAAGTAATCGATGGGTGTTTTGTTTATATGGAAATGGAAGCGAATGAAGAACTTTTTTTCGATGGAGAAATAATAAGGATGGTCGAGGAAATTCGAATTGTACAGAGCTACATTTTATATTCTATCAATGATTCAATGGATATTTAAGCTGCACAAAATTTCTTATATATATGAAAATATTAACTATAATGGCATAGCATGGTTGGTTAGAGTCCCAGCAGGCATGGTTTCGGCTAGGAGGTATTGGTTCGAATGTCTGCTCAGCTAGAAGCTGTTATCATAAGTGAAATTCCAGTAGATATATATTCCCAAAGTAGAATTAGATATTAAATCCCGTTGTGGTTGATGTTTACATTGTTTAAAATCACAAGTGTTAGTGATATATATATATATATATATATATATATATATATATATATATATATATATATATATATATTATATATATATATATATATATATATATATATATATATATATATCACCAATAACAAGTGCAGCTGTTTCTAGTCCATTGCAGAACAAAAGCCTAATTTCATCACCACGCTTGCCACTGCGGATTGGTGATGGTGGGAGACTTTTGTCTGATCGCTCACAACAAACCGACCTAGTATGGGTGGACTTTACTAATACCACTCCGCTGATCATGGAGATACGCAAATTCTCTCACCACGTTAAGGTATCCTTACTCAGAATTATATATGAGTAAGTAGTTCTATAATTTGCTAATTATATGGATACATAAATTTATATATAACACAAATTTCAGTCCCAATTGAAAAGAAAATAGACTTACTTGGGTATTTTGGTCACGTTCGATATTAATTTGATCAATATCTATAATCTAACTAAATAAGAAAACATAGATATATCCGCAATCTAAATACAATTTGGTATTTGCCTATTTTACACAAACAAAAATTAATTGATGACGAACCTGTTCTCTAACAAAAACTACATAGTAGCCGAAATAAATATAATGATAAACTCTTTTCACTTTTATGCACATAATCAGAGGATATGTAACTTAAAATCAAAATGAAGAAAAATCTTTCAGGTGTTAGCAAAGAGTAGTTAGTTATAGAGTCTTTAAAAACGGCTAATGAATCTTCACTATTTGTATTTTACAAATTTCGTCAAAATTATGAAAAAAAAAAAAAATAGACAACACCATTGACAAATTCAACTTGCATAATTACCTACCGTCAACGAAATTGGGAGGAGGTTATGTTTTAACCCCGGTCTGTCTATTTGTTTATTTGTGAACAACTTCCTGGCCGCAATTTTACTCATAAAGTAGTAAATCTTCCAGGGATTAATTTTCATGTTGAAATTTGGAAGTGATTCAATTTGGAAAGTCCTAGGTCAAAGGTAAAGATCAAGGTCTAGCCAAAGGTCGACCGAATTAACACTAAGACAAGTTGGTTTTGAGAAATAAGCTGCCGTGGCAGAGGTCTGCACTATCAGGGTGCTTTTTTTAACTGTTTTAATTAATGTGCAAGAATTAAATTATGTACCCTCCTCCAAAAAACAAAAATAAAAAAAAATTTAATTGTGATACCAAAAAACTAATCACATGGTTGTTATTAGACAAAAGAAAACGTACTCTTCTACGAATTACGATGTCCAGTGATATCAAGTTTATAATACCAACAAATTAATTTTATCTTAATAAAATTGTGGCTAAACCATACTTTACATTACCCTTACTAATAAAAGTGTCTAAGTATTCCCTAGCATGGTTAGCTAGCTAACTGCCCCCATTCTTCTTTTGTCCATCTTCTACATCACCTTGATACAATTGTACAGTCAATTTCAAAAGTCCAGCGACACATTTATGGGAAAGTAATGTCGACAGACATTGAATTTAACTATGCATGTCTGTTTAATCCTTTAAAAAAAATGGAGGTCATTTACAAACGATTCTAGGTAATAAAATAGATAAATTGGTCTCTCTCTCTCTCGCTCTCTCTCTCTCTCTCTCTCTCTCTCTCTCTCTCTCTCCTCTCTCTCTCTCTCTCTCTACACCTAGACACACCTTCACACTACAAGTGTATCCTCCCATTAAAGAAATAGAAGTAATTTATAAACCATTCTCGTTAATAATATATCAAAATGGATCTCTCTCTCACTCACTCACTCTCTCTCTCTCTCTCTCTCTCTCTCTCTCTCTCTCTCTCTCTCTCTCTCTCTCTCTCTCTCTCTCTCTCTCTACACCTAGAGACACCTTCATACTAAAAGTGTAACTTCCCTTTGTTCTGACACACTTCCATTTAACTTATATACTAAAATAAGTTTACTTTTTTTCTCGTTATAAAAGAAATTAAATATTCAAATTCAAAACTTCGATATTCACACTGGCGTCCTCACCCACGAGAGATCTTTGGCTTATTTGCATATCAATTATCTTTTAATACGTCTAATAAAAAATCACCTAATTATAATACAATTATCACATTTTTCTCCTACTTTTTAAGAGAAAAAGAGAGAGAGAGAGAGAGAGAGAGAGAGAGAGAGAGAGAGAGAGAGAGAGAGAGAGAGAGAGAGAGAGAGAGAGAGAGAGACTGTTAATCATATATTTAAATACACACAAAAAGAAAATTTGACATTGTGTATAGAAAAAAAAATATTCAACTTTCCATTTTCTGGATAATACGGAACTGCCTTTCTAGTTCCGCTTCCCATATTAAATTTTTCAACACTCTTAATTCTTCTTGACTTTCAATACTTCCAAATGACTGCACTGTAATTGTTCAGTGGCCACTTTCCTCTTACAATTCTTTATTATTAGAAAAATGTGTATCTTCATATTATGTCTATTTAGTCAATTTAGTTATTTACCCTAACCAAAATAATAGTCTTTACCTCTCTGAGGGCCATTTTTAAATCAATAGTCACTATCACATCTACATAACTGTACTAAACGCTTCGCATTGCTATGGCTCCTAAATATTCGAAAACTATCTTCACAATTCAAACAGATTTTCCATCACTCCATCAATATATATATATATATATATATATATATATATATATATATATATATATATATATATATATATATATATACTCATACGCTTATTGATGCAGAGCCTGGGTATACTGTAGATTTCGCCAATCGTCTCTATTTGCTTAAATATATATATATATATATATATATATATATATATATATATATATATATATATATATATATATATATATATTATATATTTATATATATATATATGTATATATATATGTATATATATATATATATATATATATATATATATATATATATATATATATATAGATAGATAGATAGATAGATACTACCGCTAGAGAGTTATGGGGTCTCTTGACTGGTCAGACAGTACTACATTGGATCCTTCTCTCTGGTTACGGTTAATTTTCCCTTTGCCTACACATACACCGAATAGTCTGGCCTATTCTTCACATATTCTCCTCTGTCCTCATACACCTGACAACACTGAGATTACCAAACAATTTTTCTTCTCTCAAGGGGTTAACTGCTGCACTGCAATCGGTCATTGGCTACTATCCTCTTGGTAAGGGTAGAAGGGAGTCTTTAGCTATGGTAAGCAGCTATTCTAGGAGAAGGACACTCCGAAATCAAACCATTGTTCTCTAGTTTTGGGTAGTGCCATAACCTCTGTACCATGGTCTTCCACTGCCTTGGGTTAGAGTTCTCTAGCTTGAGGGTACACTCGAGCACACTGTTCTCTCTTGTTCCTCCTCCTCTTGTTTTGTTAACGTTTCTATAGTTTATATAGGAAATATTCATTTTAATAGTGTTGCTGTTCTTAAAACAATTATTTTTTCCTTGCTTCCTTTCCTTACTGGGCTGTTTTCCCTGTTGGAGCCCCTGGGCTTATAGCATCCTGCTTTTCCAACTAGGGTTGCAGCCTAGCAAAAAATAATAATAATAATAATAATAATAATATATATATATATATATATATATATATATATATATATATATATATATATATATATATATATATATATATTACATATATATATATTCCAGTAAGAATATATATATATATATTCTTACTGGAATATACATATCTATACATATATATACATATATATATATATATATGTATATTTATATATATATATAAATATATATATATATATATATATATATATATATATATATATATATATATTGTATTCCAGTAGTTATATTAGATAATAAAAAAAGAACTACAACCATTTGCCTTCCACTTCGCAATATAAAAATATTCAGTGAAAAAGACACGAGGACATAAATCACAAAAAATATATATCAAAAGCAAACCCATTTAGCCATCTTGCCAACAGCTGCGCAAAAAATTAAATGAAAGTATAAGAGGCAAAGCAGAGGGAAGGGGGGTATAAATATTGGGAGAGAGACATGTGGGGGTGAAGTACGGGCACGTGTACTCACTGAGGTAGAGGGGGTTGGAAGGTGCCCCTCCATGAGGGAGAGGGGGGTTGGAAGGTGACCCTCCATGAGGGAGAGGGGGGGTTGGAAGGTGAC
>NC_090766.1:20627929-20637929 GCF_036898095.1 Palaemon carinicauda
GAAGTTAACAACAAATGGAAATTCGCTCCTTTCTAATCAAGATAAAGCCTAATCTCTTCTATATAATAGAGAACAAAGCGTCTGGATATATATATATATATATATATATATATATATATATATATATATATATATATATATATATTGTCAAGCACAGCAATATTGAGAGACGTTTGACTACCCGGTCTCTCCCCGTCCCAGGGGTAGGGGGGAGGAGGGGTAGTCATATATATATTGTCACGCACAGCGATATTGGCAGACGTATGACTACTCGGTTTCTACCCCTCCCACGGGTAGGGTGGAGGAGTAGTAGTCATACCCTGGAGAGAGGGGTTACCCCTTGAGGTACACTCGGAAACCAGAACTGCCGAAACTGCCGGATGGTGATTAAGAAAATGGGAGGGGGTCGAAGGGTTGAATTAATTTGTCTGCAAGTTTATCTAGATATTTGGACATTATTTTTGACTGCTCGATTACACTAGTGATGAATAAACGCCACATTCAATAAGCAGAGATGGACGAGATTCTTGAATGAAACTAAGGAAAACCATCCTAACGATATATAACGACCCTAGTTACCTCAGGAAAGAGGTAACTAGGGAACACAAACACACCAATTACACACAACAATTACATGACTAAACAGCCTATTGTTATTGATTTCGCCTTGTTATTCACCCACAACGTTTGCAAGAATAATCCTGCATCGTCTGTCCATTGTTGCCTTAGGTTGTTGTAAACAGAGGTTAGGCCATTTGGATGTTCGTGGGTGCATGGAGAAGATAATAGGTGATAAGGGGATGGAAATACCTTTGTACGTTTCCTTCGTAAACAAACTTGGTGGATTTAGACTGCCACAAATAAGACAACCTTGGCTCAGTAATTTTTTTCACATTTAAAGAGGCAGTATTTATTGCTATTCCCACAGTCGAAGTACTGTTATTTCTATGATCATTATTACTACTGATAATTATTATTATTGTCATTATTGTCATTACTATTATCTCAAGCAATGCTGCAACTCTATTTAAAATAAAGAATGGTTTAAAACTATTAATGGATTCGATTAAGAATTAACTCTAAAAGAGAAATTAGAAAAATAAAACAAAATTAAATTAAACCACCAGTTTTAAACTGAGAAACAAAACTTATGCTAACCTGATCAACGAAAAGATAATCTCGCCGTTTTAACTATTTGATCTTGAAGATCATTCCACGATCAGGTCCCAGCTAGAAATGATACTTCTACAATAGGAAAAATTTTTACCCTCCTGGCTAGTACAGTGGTAACCAGCTAGTCTTGCCTTTCTATGGACAGCAGATCGAGCCTCACCTCGACCAGTGACTCAGTGAATTTAAGCAATTTATGAGGGAGGTTACTGCTGTGGTTGGGCTTGCCTGGCTGATATTCTGGTGTGCATCACTTCAGATTGAAGTGAAATGCTGATATCTTCCCTCTTTAACAGCCGACTATCTTGTTCTCAGGTGACAGGTGATATATTCTATTGATATTTTACTAAAGTGACGATTAAAATAAAAAACATCTTATACAGAATACCGTGCAATACTGAACCCAATAAAAGAAAAGGCAAGACTGTTAAGAGTTAACTGCATGTTTTGGAAAATGCCCAAATTTCCGATGTAGCAAATGACAAGCAGGAAAGGGGATTTAAAGAACAGGATGCACAGAATAGAAAAGAATGTAGAGGTCTTATTCGAAACAGCGACCCCATACAGAGATAGGTAAAGGCTGTAGACAAAGAAGATTGGAATGGTTAGAGGAAATCATAGTCTAGGAAGATCTGAAAGCAAAGAACAGCAAGAACAGTTTTTCTAGGTCTAGGAGAACACTCCAATACCAAACAACTAGTTTCTGGTCTTGGGTATTACCAGTTCCTCTGTACCATGGCCGTCCACTGTCTTGGATTAGAGTTCTCTTGCTTGGAGGTACACTCGGGCATGCTGTTTTATCTCATTTCTCTTAGTCTTATTTTTTTTAAAGTTTTTATTGTTTATATGTGAATGATCTAATTCACTGTTGTTGCTGTTTAAAAAAAAAATTGCCTTGTTTTTCTTCACTTGTAGTTTATTTATTTCCTTGTTTCCTATCCTCATTGGGCCATTTTTCCCTGCTGGGGCCCTTGGGTTTATAGCATCTTGCTTTTCTAACTAGGGCTATAGCTTAGCTTATAATAATAATAATAATAATATTAATAATAATAATAATAAAGCGACGATGGCACAAAATAATATCCAGATTATGAATAAAGAATTTAATACTTTTTTCGTCCACAAAATCAAGATGACAGTCACGTTCTGACGACGAGACGGGAGAAGAATATTCTAAACATATCAGAATAAAAGAATAACAAAGTTCCCAAGGGATCAAACGAACTACGAAAATTCTTGAAAGATTCAATTTAATTTTTTTGAGGCAACTGACGACGGGAGACTGGCTTTTATTCTGAATTTGTAATCGAGAATGATACAACATTCTGAAGAGCTTCTTGTCGTTAAAGAAACAGTTTTCTACGACCTACTAACAATTTTGTTTTGTTAGAGTTTGACTTATCCTCTCCCCAAAAAATATTATTATTATTATTATCATTAATATTAATATTATTATTATTATAATGATGATGATGATGATGATGATGATGCTTATTATTATTATTATTATCATCATCATGAAGATTATTATTATTAATCCAGCCAATGGGGGGGGGGGGCAAGCCAGCCTCAACTTGGTGCCGATCCCAAGCCCGGGTAAATGGGGAGGGTTGGCGGCAGAAAAGGCATCCGGCCATGAAAAATTTGCCAAAACGAATATGGACAGTGAATATTATCAGAATAGAATTAATGCTAGATGGAGAAAGCTGGCCAGAAACATCAACCCCACATAGAAGTGAGAAAAGATGCAGACAAAGAAGAAGATGATTATTATTATTATCATAATTATCATTATGATTATTGTTATTAAAACTATCAAAATTAAGAAAATTATAATCACTCTCAAAACGATTAAAGTTATTATAATTGAAATAATTAAAATTATCATTTGTCAAATTAATAAAATAATCATTATCAGCATTATCATTATTACTAAAATAATAATAATAATTATTATTATTATTATTATTATTATTATTATTATTATTATTATTATTATTAAAATTGTGCGATTTAGCAACCACAGATCTACACACGGTAACTGAATTGTTGAAACATCAATAGGGAATCAATATGTACGTACATACATACATTCATCCGTTTTCCATGAAGTTGCAACTTATGAATAATCGTTGACTATCTACTAATCCAGTACTGTTATTACATAGACGGATATCACTGGTAACATAACAATGAATGCAAATACATCGTTCACTTTAAGACAACTAATGCTTAGATAAAATAAAATTATATAAATTAATACCATATACAAATAAAATATGTTTATATATAATGTTAATTTAAGTGTAAAATATGTTAAAAATAAAAACGATTACAATACAGATAAGTTTAAATATATGAATACATAGGTTTTATTACATTTCATTAATATAACGTATACGGGAAGTGATACGGTACACAAGTGATAGTAGTCCCTATTGTGGTCAATTACATTCATAATACTCTCAAAATTCAATATTCTCAAGCAATACTGAAATAATTGCAATATATACTGACTGCACCATTCTATTTGCTATTAAGGGTTGCCATAGCCTACTGGAAAAGCCCCTGCCAGGCAATATGCTGAACACGAGTTCCGTATCCAGCTCAAACTCGATGGCTTCTAGTAGTGTCTGCAACCTCACCATCCTTGTGAGCTAGGGATGGAGGGTTTGGAGGGGGGGGGCATATAGTTCTAGCTGCTGAGTCATCAGGAGCTGTTGCCTGTCCCTCCCTGGTCCTAGCTTGATAAAAGACAAATTTTACTGCCACATAAATAGATATCATTTCATCTCCCACATGAAAACAATGTTAGTTCTGATACTTCTGGTCACCAACTTCATCAAATGTTTTTTCAAAAAGTTACAACTTGATTTACAGAAAATTACTATTATATATATACAAATATGTATATGTACATATATATATATATATATATATATATATATATATATATATATATATATATATATATATATATATATATATCTACTGTATATATATCTATATATATATATGTATATATATATATATATATATATATATATATATATATATATATATATATATATATATATATCTACTGTATATATATCTATATATCTACTGTATATATCTATATATATATATATATATATATATATATATATATATACATATACATATACATATATATATGTATATATAATATATATATATATATATATATATATATATATATATATATATATATTATATATATATATGTATATATATGAGTGTATGTATGTACATATATATGTATATATACGTATGTATGTATGTATCCTGAGATCAAGATGATGTGTAAAATACAGTGCATATGTGCGTGTGTGTGTGTGTGTGTGCGTGTGTGTGCGAAGTAAGAAGATAAAGACAGATATAAACAGTGTAAATAAAAAAAAATAATCCCCTCTGGGAATAAAAATGGCATAATCATAATATCAAGATACAGCATTAACCGAAGGGAGAAAATATGTCTGATAAATATTCCTCGGAGAATTTGAAGCAGGATAGATGTAATATTAAATCACTTCTTGAAAACAGAACACGAGGATATTGTTGACGAGAAAATAAACAGAAAAACAAGACGGAGAATTATTATTATTATTATTATTATTATTATTATTATTATTATTATTATTATTATTATTATTATTATTATTATTATTAATACCATATGCTAAGTTACAAGCCTAGTTTGAAAAGCTAGATCCTATAACCCAGTGATGAAAGGAAATAAGAAAATAAATAAACTGCATCAGAAATAATGAGCAATTAAAATAAAAATATTCTAAGAACAGTAACACCATTAAAGTATATCTTTCATATATAAACTATAAAAACTTAAAAAAAAAAGAGGAAGAGAAATAAGATAGCATAGCGTACCCGAGCGAACCCTCAAGCAAGAGAAATTATTAATTATTTTCAAATGTACAGTAAATGGTAGAAATGTTTTTACATGTATACATACATAAAGGTATATATATATATATATATATATATATATATATATATATATATATATATATATATATATATATATATATATATATATACAGTATATATATATATATATATATATATATATATATATATATATATATATATATATATATATATATATATATATATATATATATATACAGTATATATATATATATATATATATATATATATATATATATATATATATATATATACTGTATATATATATATATATATATATATATATATATATATATATATATATATATATATACAGTATATATATATATATATATATATATATATATATATATATATATATATATATATATATATATATATATATATATCTTACGCACTGATAAGAATGGGTATTTCGTCTGAATGTCGAAGAAACAATAAAACAATAGAATAAAAAAAAGGTATATGATGCAAAATAAATTATGAAAAAATGTCTATAAAAAATGAAGCTCGGGAAACCGGAATTGACTAAAATTCTATGAAATATAGTTCAAATGTATAGTTGGAGTGATCTAAAACAAAGAAAAAATTCCAGGCCTTAAAAATGTTTGGCCGATCTGCTTGTAGGAACCGGAAAAACACGAGGCCTCGTTAGAACTTTACTCAAAAATATTTTCCTACAGCCGGGGACATTAAAGCGATGTAGTAGAAGGCAGAGAATCCGTCTACTTTTCCAGTACTTTTTCCAGGTCCGTCTACTTTTCCAGAGCTTTTGCCTGGTACGTCTACTTTTCCAGTACTTGTTATAGGTATGTCTACTTTTCCAGGATCGTCTACTTTTCCAGGTCCGTCTACTTTTCCAGGTCCGTCTACTTTTCCAGTACTTTTTCCCGATAATCAGGAAAACATATCCAGAAAATCTGGAAGAAAACACATTCAGATAATCTGGAAGAAAACACATCCAGATAATCTGGAAGAAACCATCCAGAAAATCGGGAAAAAAAGCATCCAGAAAATCTGTAAGAAATCATCCAGAAAATCGGGAAAACAGCATAAAAAAAATCTGGAAGAAAACACATCCATAAAATTGGGAAGAAAGCGAATCCAGAAAACTGAAAATAAAAAACATACAGAAAATCTGTAAAAACAATACATGACAATCTGGAAGAAAACACATCCAGAAAAAAAATCTGGAAGAAAACACAACAAGAAAATCTGGAAGAAAACACATCCAGAAAAAAATCTGGAAGAAAACACATACACAAAAAAATCTGGAAGAAAACACATCCAGAAAAAAAATCTGGAAAAAAAAAACATCCAGAAAAAAAATCTGGAAGAAAACACATCCACAAAAAATCTGGAAGAAAACACATCCACAAAAAAAAATCTGGAAGAAAACACATCCCGAAAAAAAATCTGGAAGAAAACACATCCACAAAAAAATCTGGAAGAAAACACATCCACAAAAAAATCTGGAAGAAAACACATCCAGAAAAAATCTGGAAGAAAACACATCCAGAAAAAAATCTGGAAGAAAACACATCCAGAAAAAAAAATCTGGAAGAAAACACATCCAGAAAAAAATCTGGAAGAAAACATCCAGAATAAATATCTGGAAGAAAACACATCGAGAAAAAAATCTGGAAGAAACCACATCCAGAAAAAATCTGGAAGAAAACACATCCACAATAAATCTGAAAGAAAACATACAGAAAAAAATCTGGAAGAAAACACATCCAGAAAAAAATCTGGAAGAAAACACATTCAGAATAAAAAATTTGGAAGAAAACACATCCAGAAAAAAATCTGGAAGAAAACACACCCAGAAAAAAATCTGGAAGAAAACACATCTAGAAAAAAAATCTGGAAGAAAACACATCCACAAAAAAATCTGGAAGAAAACACATCCAGAAAAAAAATCTGGAAGAAAACACATCCAGAAAATCTGAAAGAAAACACATCCAGAAAATCTGGAAGAAAACACATCCAGAAGATTTGGAAGAAAACATATCAAGAAAATCAGGAAGAAAACTGAAGAAAACACATCCAGAAAATCTGGAAGAAAATGCATCCAGAAAATCTGGAAGAAAACACAACCAGAAAAAATCTGGAAGAAAACACAACCAGAAAAAATCTGGAAGAAAACACATCTAGAAAATCTGGAAGAAAACACAACCAGAAAAAATCTGGAAGAAAACACATCTACAAAATCTGGAAGAAAACACAACCAGAAACAAAATCTGGAAGAAAACACATCCAGAAAAAATTGGGAAAGCTACGTAAATTTTCCCCTTTCCCTTTTCCACCATTCAATTCTAAACATGATAAGCAAGTGATCCCTCTCCAACAAAGAAACCTAACCTTACTTAATTCTAACCTAACTTCCTCTCTCTCAATACCTGACCATAATCGAAACACTTCCATATAAGCAAGAATATCCCATGTCACAAGAAACACTTGGGAGCATTATTCACCAACGTACTCGTACTTCCTATTTCATTATCGATACACATTGTGATTCAATATGAAATAGAAATAGATCCTGATGAAATATTTTCAATATATTATATGATTATTTACTCCGATCATTACATACAATAAATATATCCATCATCTAACTAAATATATATATTTTTTTTTTTTGCAGATCTTTTCATTTATAATCCATTACTTGTGAACTTCCTATACAACTACCCAACTTCAGAATTTTCTGCAGCTCCAGTTTTCCCTTATCGCTTGTAAAGAAAATTTAAGACCATATTTAACATTATAAATTCAGTTTATACAGTATACCCATACTAAAGTTTTTATTTTAAACAATAAAATACAAAGTCTACGGTTATTAAACGCCCCGTTACGTTTAGATTTGCTTATGGCCTTCTGCAAAAGGTCACTTTTCTTCATATGCTTTATGGGGATCATTGACGAAAAAGGCAGTCTTCAGACGGGATTATGCGCAGGCAATCTTCTAAAACTAAGGCAAAGGTTTTGAAATTTCACACACACAAAAATTATGAAGGTAACAGATAAATCAAAATAAGAACTCATGATCATAGTTCTGCCTAAAACAACCTCTTCCGCAGAGAAAGGGTTCTAAAGTAGTTCTCCTCTTGATTGATATTAAATCATCTTTTAAAAAACAATTAAGGAAAACTAGAAGCCTCCAAAAGGGCCTTTGTGCTTGTGATGCATTTCTTAAAATATCCAGCTGACATCACGAGAGTCTGGTAATGAAGTTTGTGGGATCATGAGGTCACTGTTTCAAAACCTATACCAAAGGAAAAAAAATTACATTCAATCTACTATAATTACTACAATATTAAGAAGGAAATTAACGAAAATAATTGTAGAAATAAACATCGTAAACACAGCCCTACTGAATACTTGAACTTTACAAATACTAGGCTACACTTGCTTGCATTCGATAGAGCAAATACAAACAAAATCGTGCCTCTTGACACTTCAAAATTCCTAATTTTTCTCATGAAGGGAATGGACGACTTCGTAACGAGAAATGTCAGAATAAACATTCGGAGTAAACAGTACCGGAAGGCAGTGACTCGCAGACGAAAAATAAAGTACCCATCCTTTCAGAGATGAATAAAAGAGTATTTGGATTTCGGACCTCCTTCGCCAGTCAGCGCTGAAGCACAACTGGGGTGGGGGGGGTGAAAGAAATGAGATCGGGGTATGGTAGAGGGCTAAAAACTTGGTGCAGCTAGGGACACGAAGGTAAAGATCCTTGAGTCGATTTGCTTGCATTGCTCAATGGAATGATCTTCCTAATCGGGTAGTTGAATCAGTAGAACTTCAAAAGTTCAAAGTTAGAGCAAATGTTTTTATGTTGACCAGGCTGACATGAGTCTTTTTATAGTTTATACATGACATATCTGTTTTTGACATTGTTAATAGTTTATATAAGACATATCTGTTTTGACGTTGTCACTGTTTTAGAATGATTTATTGTTAACTTGTTCTCATCATTTATTTATTTCCTTATTTCCTTTTCTCACTGGGCTATTTTTCCCTATTGGAGCCCTTGGGCTTATAGCTACTTGCTTTTCCAACTATGGTTGTAGCTTGGCTAATAATAATAATAATAATAATAATAATAATAATAATAATAATGCGAGGTGCACTGACAGCACTGCCAATCGTTGATCACCCAAACACCGGCCAGCCAATATTTCCTGAGATTGTATTGTATTTCTTACTGGCCCTGCACTGAGGTTTAATCGGAGGGGGGAGGGAATCAATGCTGAAGCAATTTCAAGCTGAAGGGATGGGGAATCACCACAGAAGTGTGACGAGCCAAGAGTAGGTTGTGACTCAAAAGCGGGATGAAAGCAACTGAGTAACTTTATTACAGAACATCAGCTTATATATACATCAACTCCAGGCAAGAAAGACATAAAAACAAAACAGGCAATTTCATGTTCAACCGGCAACCGTTTCTGTTAACGGTTAACGGTGAGAAAAACAGACTTGTTTATTCAGGTCCTTGTCAGTGCGAGGGGAGAGCGAAGATACAATGGATATTATATACAAAAAAAGAAAAGAAATGTCGTTACTCTGTACGATCGTGTGATACACGGTTGTTACAGAAGCAATTTCAAGTAAAAGTTGGAAGAGGCTGTTCAGTAAGTTGGAAGGAAGACATCAGGGAGTAAAGTGAAGCAAAGGCTAAAATGTGGCAAAGACCCTTGGGTATCGCTAACAGTGTACAACGTAAACTGCCCTAAGCAAACCCCGCTCCCCCCCCACCCCCCCACCCCCGCGAAAATATTTCAAAGAATTGGGGATATTCATTGCCTCCGACAGAAAAAGAAAAAACATTTTTTTCACATTTTTTAAAATTTGTTTC
>NC_090766.1:20642929-20647929 GCF_036898095.1 Palaemon carinicauda
AGGCCATTCAGTGTCCAGCTGCGGAAAAACCCTCCAGCTGCCGTATGAAGTAAAAGTTTAAAGAGGTTGGACAGCGAGACTGGTGAAATTAACCTGAAACAGGTATAGCTGAAGGCTAATAAGTAGGTGCAGCTATGGCACAAAAAGACTGCTAAGACCTTCAAGCAATGCTTACAGTACACCGCTTGATGTGAATTTAGGGCACTACTTTCCTCCAGGGTCTATTGGGAAATGGGGAAGGAGGGTTCCAGGGTAAAAAAATCAAAACCTTATGCGCCACTGCTGTACATCTTACCAGCAATCAAAGCATTGTTCTCTAGTCTTGGGTGGTGCCATAACCACTGTACCCTGATATTCCATTCTTTTAAAGTAGCGTTCTCTTCCTGTTGTTGTTTTTTTAAAGTTTTTATAGTTGATATATGAAAGATTTATTCTAATGTTGTTCATGTTCTTAAAACATTTCATTTTAATTGTTCATTACTTCTACTGTACTTTATTCAATTCATTATTTCCTTTCCTCACTGGGCTATTTTCCTTGTTGGACCCCTTGAGCTTATAGCACCCTGCTTTTCCATCTAGGGTTGTAGCTTAGCAAGTAGTAGTAGTAATAATAATAATAATAATAATAATAATAATAATAATAATAATAATAATAACTCCGCAAAGAAAATCTAAGTAGAGGTCTTGAATTTCCTTCCGTTTATAAGCTCTGACAAGGATCTCAACTCCGGAGCATTTGTGGTAAATAAAAATGTGCTCTCAAAGGGATATGATGTTGGCGAAGGTATGCTCTTTCTGCGATAACAGGGGTTTGATGTTGGCATATGTATGCTAAAAACTATAAAAACTTAACAAAGGGGGGAGAGAAATGAGATAGAATAGTGTACCCGAGCGTACCTTTAAGCAAGAGAAATGACTAATTATTTTCAAAATTAAATGCTAGAAATTTTTTTCTACATGTACAGAGGTATATAAATATCATACGCATTAATAAGAATAGGTATTTCGAATGAATGTAGATGAAATGATGAAAAAAAAAAATAAAAAAGATACATAATGCAAAATAAATTATGAAAAAATGTCTATAAAATGAAGCTCAGGAAACCGGAATTCCTTAAATTCTATGAAATATAGTTCAAATGTATAGTTGGAGTGATCTAAAACAAAGAAAAAATTCCAGGCCTTAAAAATGTTTGGGCGATCTGCTTGTAGGAACCGGAAAAAACACGAGGCCTCGTTAGAACTTTACTCAAAAATATTTTTCTACAGCCGGGGACATTAAAGCGATGTAGTAGAAGGCAGAGAGTTCGTCTACTTTTTCATTACTTTTTCCAGGTCCGTCTACTTTTCCAGAGCTTTTGCCTGGTACGTCTACTTTTCCAGTACTTGTTATAAGTATGTCTACTTTTCCAGTACTTTTTTTAGGTCCATCTACTTTTCCAGTACTTTTTCCAGGTCCGTCTACTTTTCCAGTTCTTTTCCTGGTCCGTCTACTTTTCCAGTACTTGTTATAGGTATGTCTACTTTTCCAGGTCCGTCTACTTTACCAGGTCCGTCTACTTTTCCAGGTCCGTCTACTTTACCAGGTCCGTCTACTTTTCCAGTACTTTTTTCAGGTCCGTCTACTTTTCCACTACTTTTCCAGGTCCGTCTACTTTTCGCAGAAATTTATCCAGGTCAGTCTACTTTCCCAGTGCTTTATTCAGGTCCGTCTACTTTTCCAAGTATCTTTCAAGGTCCGTCTACTTTGCCCAGTACCTTTTCCAGGTCCGTCTACTTTCCCAGTTCTTAATCCAGGTCCGTCTATTTTTCCAGTACTTTTTCCAAGTACTTTTTCCAGATCCGTCTACTTTCCATTCCAGGTCTATTTACTTATCTAGTACTTTTTACAGGTCTATCTATCTTTCCAGTACTTTTTCTAGGTCCATCTACTTTTCCTAGTACTTATTCCAGGTCCGTCTACTTATCCCAGTACTTCTCCGAAGTCCGTCTACTTTTCCAGCTGTACTGACACCCGTTCATGCTTCATTTCATCACAAAATAAATGGTGAAGAGGTTACGAATCAAGAGCACTTAAAAGGTTTAAAGGCAGCTCATGAATAACAGAGGCAAGGGACTGTGACAATGCCCTGGCTAGTAGGACAATGTCCTAGAGACTGTAAGAATCAGTGGAGTACTCATAGGTTTAAAGGATGACCAGAGAATGGGAAAGAAAACACGCCCAGAAAAAGAAAAAAAACAGCATCCAGAAAATCGGAAAGAAAACACAGCCAGGAAATTGGAAAGAAAACACATCCAGAAAATTGGGAAGTAAACACGTCCAGATAATCGGTAAAACACATCCAGAAAATCTGGAAAAAACACATCCAGATATTGTGGAAGAAACCCTCCAGAAAATCAGGAAAAAAACATCCCGAAAATAGAAAAAAAGCACATTCAGAAAACCTGGAAGGAAACACATCCAGAAAATTGGGAGGAAAACGAATCCAGAAAATTGGGAAGAAAACACATCCAGAAAATCTGGAAGAAAACAAAACCAGAAAACCTTGAAGAAAACGCATCCAGAAAATCTGGAAGAAAACACAACCAGAATATCTGGAAAAAAAAATAACCAGAAAATCTGGAAGAAAACATATCCAGAAAATCTGGAAGAAAACAAAACCAGAAAACCTGGAAGAAAACGCATCCAGAAAATCTGGAAGAAAAACACAACCAGAAAATCTGGAAAAAAAAACACAACCAGAAAATCTGGAAGAAAACATATCCAGAAAATCTGGAAAAAAAACATCCAGAAAATATTCGGAAGAAGACACATCCAGAAAATCTGAAAAAAAAAAAACATCCAGAAAATCTGGAAGAAAATATATCCCGAAAATCTGGAAGAAAACTGAAGAAAAAACATCCAGAAAATCTGGAAGAAAACACATTCAGAAAAAAATGGGAAGAAAACACATCCAGAAAAAAAAAACCTGGAAGAAAACACATCCAGAAAAAATTGGAAAAGCAGCGTAAATTTTCCCCTTTCCCCTTTTCCACCATTGAATTCTAAACATGATAAGCAAGTTATCCTCTCCAACAAAGAAAACTAAACTTAACACATAACCGAACTTAATCCTAACATAACTTCCTGACCATAATCAAAACGCTTCAATATAAGCACAAATATCTTATGTCACTAGAAACACTTAAAACATTATCCACCAACGTACTTCCTATTTCATTATTGAAACATTGTGATTCAATATGGGAATAGAAATAGATCCTGATGAAATATCTTCAATATATCATATGATTATTTACTCCAATCATTACATACAATAAATATATCCATCATCTAACTAGGATATTTTAGTGCTTTTCGCAGATCCAATGCTATTTCATTTTCATTTGTAATCCATTCCTTGTGAACTTACTACATAACTACCCAACTTCAGAATTTTCGGCAGCCCCAGTTTTCACTTATCGCTTATAAAGAAAATTTAAGACCACATTTAATACTATAAATTAAGTTTATACAGTATACCTATACTATCAAAGTATTTTTAAAAACAGAATTTTAAAAATAAGTCTACGGTTACTAAACGCCACGTTTAGATTTGGTTATGGCCTTATGCAGAAGGTTACTCTTATGCGTAAACTTTAAAATGATCATTGCCGGAAAAGGCAGTCTTCAGACAGGATTACGCGCAGGCAATCGTCCAAAACTAAGGTAAAGGTGTGCAATTAAACTCTCATAAAAAATATGAAGGTAGCAGATAAATCAGAACAAGAACTCATGATCTTAGTTCTGCCTAAAACAACCTCTTCCACAGAGAAAGGGTTCTAAAGTATTTCTCCTCTTGATTGATATCAAATTCATCTTTTAAAAAACAATTAAGGAAAACTGGAAGCCTCCAAAAGGGCCTTAGTGCTTGTGATGCATTTCTTACAATATCTAGCTGATATCACAAGTTTGGTAATGAAGTTCGTGGGATTATGAAGTCCTGATTTTAAAGACTATACCAAAGGAAAAAGTAGCATTAAATCTACTATAATTACTACAATATTACGAATGAAATGAACGAAAATAATTATAAAAAAAAAAAATAAACATCGTAAACACAGCCTCACTGAATACTTGAACTTTACAAATACTAGGCTACACTTGCCTGCATTCGATAGAGCAAATACAAACAAAATCGTGCCTCTTGACACTCCAAAATTCCTAATTTTTCTCATGAAGGGAATGGACGACTTCGTAACGAGAAATGTCTGAATAAACAATCAGAGTAAACAGTACCGGAAGGCAGTGACTCGCAGATGAAAAATAAAGTAGCCATCCTTTCAGAAATGAATAAAAGAGTATTTGGATTTCGGACCTCCTTCGCCAGTCAGCGCTGAAGCACAACTGAGGGGGGGGGGGGGTTTCAAAGACATGAGATCGGGGGTATAGTAGAGGGCTAAAAAGTTGGTGCAGCTAGGGACACGAAGGTAAAGATCCTTGAGTCGATTTGCTTGCATTGCTCAATAGAATGATCTTCCTAATCGGGTAGTTAAATCAGTAGAACTTCAAAAGTTCAAAGTTGGAGCAAATGTTTTTATGTTGACCAGGCTGACATGAGTCTTTTTATAGTTTATATATGACATATCTGTTTTTGACGTCGTTACTGTTTTAGAATGATTTATTGTTAACTTCTCATCATTTATTTATTTCCTTATTTCCTTTTCTCACTGGGCTATTTTTCCCTATTGGAGCCCTTGGGATTATAGCATCTCGCTTTTCCAACTAGGGCTGTAGCTTGGCTAGTAATAATAATAATAATAATAATAATGCGAGGTGCACTGAGAGCACTGCCAATCGTTGATCAGCCAAACACCGGCCAGCCAATATTTCCTGAGATTGTATTGCATTTCTTACTGGCCCTGCACTGAGGTTTAAACAGAGGGGGAAGGGAATCAATGCTGAAGCAATTTCAAGCTGAAGGGATGGGGAATCACCACAGAAGTATGACGAACCAAGA
>NC_090766.1:20652929-20657929 GCF_036898095.1 Palaemon carinicauda
ACTACCACAATTTGGACTTCGTCATTGGCAAAATGTGATCATATTTAGGAAGAGTTATATAACCTATGCAGAGAAGGACCTTGGGGGGGGGGGAAGTAAATGGAAGGATTTATAGCAAGAGTTGGAAGTTGGAAGGCAAGATGGAAGAGAAAGCTGGAAAAGATGGTTAGGTAGAAGGGTAAAAAGTGGGTTGAAGGAACACTGCAGAGACCAGGAGGCCTTTCAGTGTCCATGTGCTGCTGGGGAAAAACCCTCCAGCTGCAGTATAAAGTAAAATTTAGAGAGGTTGGACATCGGGACTGGTGAAATTAACCAGAAACAGGTATAGCTGAAGGCTAATAAGTAGGTGCAGCTATGGCACAAAAAGACTGCTAAGACCTTCAAGCAATGCTTACAGTACACCGCTTGATGTGCATTTAGGGCACTACTTTCCTCCAGGGTCTATTGGGAAATGGGGAAGGAGGGTTCCAGGGTAAAAAAATCAAAACCTTATGCGCCACTGCTGTACATCTTACCAGCAATCAAAGCATTGTTCTCTAGTCTTGGGTGGTGCCATAACCACTGTACCCTGATATTCCATTGTTTTAAAGTAGAGTTCTCTTCCTGTTGTTGTTTTTTTAAAGTTTTTATAGTTGATATATGAAAGATTTATTCAAATGTTGTTCATGTTCTTAAAACATTTCATTTTAATTGTTCATTACTTCTACTGTACTTTATTCAATTCATTATTTCCTTTCCTCACTGGGCTATTTTCCTTGTTGGACCCCTTGGGCTTATAGCACCCTGCTTTTCCAACTAGGGTTGTAGTTTAGCAAATAATAATAATAATAATAATAATAATAATAATAATAATAATAATAATAATAATAATAATAACTCCGCAAAGAATATCTATGTAGAGGTCTTAAATTTCCTTCCGTTTATAAGCTCTGGTATGGATCTCAACTCCGGAGCATTTGTGGTAAATAAAAATGTGCTCTCAAAGGGATATGATGTTGGCGGAGGTATGCTCTTTCTGCGATAACAATAGTTTGATGTTGGCATATGTATGCTATAAACTATAAACACTTAAAAAGGGGGGAGAGAAATACTAGTATAAATACTAGAATTTTTTTTTTTACATGTATTGAGGTGTATAAATATCCTACGCACTGATAAGAATGTGTATTTCGAATGAATGTAGATGAACTGATAAAAAAAAGAATAAAAAAGATACATGATGTATGTAAACTAAATTATGAAAAAATGTCTAAATAAGTTGATGCTCATGAAACCGGAATTGACTAAAATTCTATGAAATATAGTTCCAATGTATAGTTGGATCTAAAACAAAGAAAAAATTCCAGGGCTTAAAAATGTTTGGCCGATCTGCTTGTAGGAACTGGAAAAACACGAGGCCTCGTTAGAAATTTAGTCAAAAATATTTTCCTACAGCCGGTGACATTAAAGCGATGTAGTAGAAGGCAGAGACTCCGTCTACTTTTCCAGTACTTTTTCCAGGTCCGTCTACTTTTCCAGTACTTTTTCCAGGTCCGTCTACTTTTCCAGTACTTTTTCCAGGTCCGTCTACTTTTCCAGTACTTTTTCCAGGTCCGTCTAATTTTCCAGTACTTGTTATAGGTACGTCTACTTTTCCAGGTCCGTCTACTTTTCCAGTACTTTTTACGGGTCTATCTACTTTTCCAGTACTTTTTCCAAGTCCGTCTACTTTTCCAGAGCTTTTTCCAGGTCCGACTATTTTTTGCAGTACTTTATCCAGGTGAGTCTACTTTCTCAGAGCTTTATCCAGGTCCGTCTACTTTCCATTCCAGGTCTATTCACTTCTCTAATACTTTTTACGGGTCTATCTACTTTTCCAGTACTTTTTCCAGGTCCGTCTACTTTTCCAGCTGTACTGGCACCCGTTCGTGCTTCATTCCATCACAAAATAAAAGCTGAAGTAGTTAGGAATCAAAAGCACCAAAAAAAGTTTAAAGGCCACTTATGAAAACAGAGGCAAGGGACAGTTACAATGCCCTGACTATTAGGACAATGTCCTACAGACTGTGTGAATCGGTGGAGAACTCAAAGGTTTAAAGGTCGACCAGGAGAGAAAAAAAAAAACATATCCAGAAAATCAGAAAGAAAACACGGCCAGAAAATTGGGAAGAAAACACATCCAGAACACTGGGAAGCAAACACGTCCAGATAATCGGTAAAACACATCCAGAAAATTTGGAAGTAAACACATACAGATAATGTGGAAGTAAACACATACAGATAATGTGGAAGCCATCCAGAAAATCGGGAAAAAAAACATCCCGAAAATAGGAAAAAAAACACATTCAGAAAAATGGGAAGGAAAACACAACCAGAAAATCTAGAATGGAAACACATCCAGAAATTTGGGAAGAAAACGAATCCAGAAAATTTTGGAAGAAAACATATCCAGAAAATCTGGAAGAAAACGGAAGAAAATACATTCAGAAAATCTAGAAGAAAACACATCCACAAAATCTGGAAAAACACACATCCATAAAAAGTCTGGAAGAAAACACATCCAGAAAAAAATTGGAAAGAAGACACATCAAGAAAATGTGGAGGAAAACACATCCAGAAAAAATTGGGAAGAAGACACATCCAGAAAATGTGGAAGAAAACACATCCAGAAAATGTGGAAGAAAACACATCCAGAAAATGTGGAAGAAAACACATACTACAAAATCTGGAAGGAAAACACATCCAGAAAAATATCTGGAAGAAAACACAACCAGAAAAAAAATTGGGAAAGCTAGCATAAATTTTCCCCTTTCCCTTTTCTACCAGTGAATTCTAAACAGGAAATGCAAGGTGATCCCCTCCAAAAAAGTAACCTAATCTCAACACCTAACCTTAACCTAATCCTAATCCTAACATAACATCCTCTCTCAATACCTAATCATAATCACACTGCTTCATATAAGCAAGAATATCCCAAGAAACAATTAGATATGATTCATCAACGTATTTCCTATTTCAATAATTTAAACACGTTGTGATTCAATATGAAATGGAAATAGAACATCACAAATACTTAGAGCATTATCCATCAACGTACTCCCCATTTCATTATTGAAACACATTGCGATTCATTATGAAATAGATATAAAAGATCGTGATGAAATAGCTTCAATATATAATATGATTATTCACTCCACTCATTACATACAATATATATATATATATATATATATCTATATATATTATATATATATATATATATATATATATATTTATATATATATATATATATTATATATATAATCTAACTAGGATGTTTTATTGTTTTTTTGCATATGCAATGCCATTTCATTTCACTTGTAATCCAATGCCTTATTGACTTCCTACATAACTACCCAACTTCAGAATTTTTCTGCAGCTCCAATTTTCACTTATCGCTTGTAATGAAAGTTTAAGACCATATTTAACATTATAAATTCAGTTTATACAGTATACTCATACTATAAGTTTTTTTTTCCTTTTAACATAAACTAAAAAGTCTACGGTTATTAGACGCCACGTTACGTTTAGATTTCCTTATGCAGAAGGTCACTTTTCTTCCTATACTTTATAGGGATCATTGGCGAAAAAGGCAGTCTTCAGACAGGATTACGAGCAGGAAATCGTCCAAAACTAAGGTAAAGGTTGGGAAGGTCTTGGTGTTGGATGTTACATAGAAAAAATATGAAAGTAACAGATGTCAAAATAAGAACTCGTGATTATAGTTCTGCCCAAAACAACCTCTTCCACTGAGAAAGGGTTCCTAAGTATTTCTCCTCTTGATTGATTTTAAATTCATCTTTTAAAAAACAATTAAAGAAAACTGGAAGCTTCCGAGAGGGCATTTGTGCTTGTGATACATTTCTTACAATATCCAGCTGATATCACAAGTTTGGTAATGAAGTTCGTGGGATTATGAGGTCTTTGTTTTGAAGATTATACCAAAGGAAAAAAAGCAGCATTAAATCTACTATAATTACCACAATAATGCAAACAAAATTAACGAAAATAACGGTATAAAAAAAAAGAACATCGTAAACACAGCCTCACTGAATACTTGAACTTTACAAATACTAGGCTACACTTGCTTGCATTCGATAGAGCAAATACAAACAAAATCGTGCCTCTTGACACTTCAAAATTCCTAATTTTTCTCATGAAGGGAATGGACGACTTCGTATCGAGAAATGTCTGAATAAACAATCAGAGTAAACAGTACCGGAAGGCAGTGACTCGCAGACGAAAAATAAAGTAGCCATCCTTTCGGAGATGAATAAAAGACCATTTGGAATTGGGACCTCCTTCGCCAGTCAACGCTGAAGCACAACTGGGGGGGGGGGGGGGTTTTGAAAGAAATGAGATCGGGGGTATAGTAGAGGGCTAAAAAGTTGGTGCAGCTAGGGACACAAAGGTAAAGATCCTTGAGTAGATTTGCTTGCATTGCTCAATGGAATAATCATCCTAATCGGGTAGTTGAATCAGTAGAACTTCAAAAGTTCAAAGTTGGAGCAAATGTTTTTATGTTGACCAGGCTGTCATGAGTCTTTTTATTGTTTATATAAGACATATCTGATTTGACGTTGTTAATAGTTTATATAAGACATATCTGTTTTGACGTTGTTACTGTTTTAGAATGATTTATTGTTAACTTGTTCTCATCATTTATTTATTTCCTTATTTCCTTTTCTCACTGGGCTATTTTTCCCTATTGGAGCCGTTGGGCTTATAGCATCTCGCTTTTCCAACTAGGGTTGTAGCTTGGCTAGTAATAATAATAAAAATAATAATAATAATAATGCGAGGTGAACTGGCAGCATTACCAATCCTTGATCAAAGAAAAACAGACCAGCTAATATTTCCTGATATTGTATTGTATTCCTTACCGGCCGGGCACTGAAGTCTAAACGAGAGAGAGAGAGAGAGAGAGAGAGAGGAGAGGAGAGAGAGAGAGAGAGAGAGAGAGAGAGAGAGAGAGGAGAGAG
>NC_090766.1:20662929-20665429 GCF_036898095.1 Palaemon carinicauda
GCATCCTGCCTTTTCCAACCAGGAATGTAGCTTAGCAAGTAGTAGTAGTAGTAGTAGTAGTAGTAGTAGTAGTAGTAGTAGTAGTAGTAGTAGTAGTAGTAGTAGTATAATAATAATAATAATAATAATAATAATAATAATATCTCGACTCCTGGGCATTTGTGGTAAATAAAAATGTCATGGTAAATAAAAATGTCATCTCAAAGGGATATGATGTTGTTAGATGTATGCGTTTTCTCCGCAATTGTTCGACTTTATTATTATTATTATTATTATTATTATTATTATTATTATTATTATTATTATTATTATTGTTATTATTATTAGCTTAGCTACAACCATAGTTGAAAAAGCGGGATGCTTTAAGCTCAAGGGTTCCAACAGGGAAAAAATGCCCAGTTAGGAAAGGATTTGAGGAAATAAATAAACGATATGAGAAATAAAGAACAACCAAAGTAAAATATCTGAAAAACAACAACAAAACCAAAACAGGTCTTTCATATATAAACTAAAAGTGACTTATGTGAGCCCTGTTCAATTTTTGCGTTGGGCTTCTCTGTTTGCTGGCCACAATTCTAGCCGATTAACATCAACAGTATAAGGTTACTGCCGGGATTCGAGAAAGGATTTCAATATTTCGATGATGAAATTGTTCTACATCAAAATTACAATAACTATATTCACTGTATGGACATGAGTCGTGGTATGACAATGAAACAGTCTCTAATAGATCTATTAGACTTGAGAACAAAGCCCTCAAAAGAATATTGGGATTTGATGAAAAAAAAATGACAACTTCCATACGTAAAGAAAAAATTGACACCTTTACCTAAAGAATAAAAAATTGACAACTTCACCTGAAAAAAAAAAATGACAAATTCTATAGGGAAAGAAAATATTAACAGCCTCTATAGGTAAAGAACAAAATTGATAACTTCTATACGTAAAGAAAAAAATTGACTGCTAGAAGTAAAGAAAAAACTGACAACTTCTATAAAGAAAAAACTAACAACTTCTATAGGAACAGAATAAAAGTAACTTCTTTGGGTAAAGAAAAAATTGACAACTACTAAAGGTAAAGAAAAAATCTGTCAATCTCTACAAAGAAAAAACTGAAAACTTCTTCTATAGGTACAGAAAAAAAATTGACAATTTCTATAGATAATGATAAAATTGAAAACTATAGGTAAAGAAAAAATAACTTTTATAGGTAAAGAAAATAATTGACAACTTTTACAGGTAAAGAAAATATTGACAACTATAGGTAAAAAAAACAATAACTTTTATGCGTAAAGAAAATAATTGACGACTTCTATAGGCAAAGAAAATAATTGACAACTTCTACAGGCAAAGAAAAAAAATGGACCAACTATAGGTAAAGAAAAGAATTGACAACATCTATAGGTAAAGAAAAGAATTGACAACTTCTTTAGGTAAAGGAAAAATTAACAAATATAGGTAAAGAAAATAATTGACAACATCTATAGGTATATAAAAATGACAACTATAGGTAAAGAAAAAAATAATAACTTCTATCGGTAAAGAAAATAATGAAAAACTTCTATAAGTACAGAAAATAATTGACAACTTCTATAGGTACAGAAAATAATTGACAACTTCTTTAGGTAAAGAAAATAATTGACAACTTCTATAGGTAAATGAAAAAAATTGACAACTTCTATAGGTAAAGAAAATAATTGACAACTTCTATAGGTAAATAAAAAATGACAACTATAGGTAAAGAAAAAAAAATATAACTTCTATAGGTAAAGAAAAAATTGACAACCTTTATCGTTAAAGAAAAAATTGACAAATATAGGTAAAAAAAAAAAAAATTGACAACATCTATAGGTAAATAAAAAATGACAACTATAGGTAAAAAAAAAATGATAACTTCTATCTGTAAAGAATATATTTGAAAACTTCTATAGGTAAAGAAAAAATTGATAACTTCTATAGGAAAAGAAAAAATGACAACTTTACGTTAAGAAAAATTGACAACTTCTATAGGTAAAAAAAAAAAAGGACAACGATAGGTAAAGAAAAATTGATAACTTCTATAGGTAAAAAAGAATAATTGACAACTTCTACAGGTACAGAAAAAAAATGACGTACAGAAAAAAAATGACAACTATAGATTAAAAAGAATTGACAACTTCTTTAGGTAAAGAAAAAATTGACAACTATAGGTGAAGAAAAAAAATTGACAACTTCTAAAGGTGAAGAAAATAATTGGCAACATCTATAGGTAAAGAAAAAGGTTGACAACAATAGATCAAGTAAAAATTAACAACTTCTATAGGTAAAGAAAATAATTGAAAACTTCTCTAGGTATAGACAAAAATTGACAAATATATATATATATATATATATATATATATATATAAAGAAAGAAAGAATTGACAACTTCTATAGGTAAAGAAGAAAAATGAGGACTATAGATAAAGAAAAAAATTATTAACTTCTATAGGTAAAGAAAAAATTGACAACTTCTATAAGC
>NC_090766.1:20670429-20678705 GCF_036898095.1 Palaemon carinicauda
ACACCCATTTCATAATTCCCTTAATGCTTTGACAGTAGTTCTTAATCTCCTCTCTATCTTACCTGGTAGAGTTTAATTAGTTCACTACTGACGAAGTCGGGGTACAATAGCTTCTCTCTCTCTCTCTCTCTTCCTCTCTCCTCTCTCTCTCTCTCTCTGAGTGTGTCTGTTATTGTGTCTTTCATATATAATTCAGACTCCTTTATGGTCGAAGGAATATTTTCTAAACATTATACTAATGTAAATCCTCAGTAGGTTTGTGAAGGTGGCCCTCTCACTTGCCTTCTAATCCATAACTGGTACTGCACGATTTATAAAATATATATATATATATATATATATATATATGTATTCACTATCTTACATAAAAGATTATAGTCCTTATGCTAGTCTCTATAATTGTCAGTTAGACTTGCCTTATAACAGCAAATTGCCCTACAAGGTGGAAGGTTGTAGGGATATAGCTTAGCAAGTAGTAATAATAATAATAATAATAATAATAATAATAATAATAATAATAATAATAATAATGATAATCACTCATCTCATATAATCAGACCATAATTAATATCAATAAGTTCTTACACGAAAGTAAAAATTTGCACAGATGTTTGTCCAGCTGTGTGTTCGTCTGTCCATCGACCAGTGTCTTTCTGAATTACATCGTAATTGAAAGGAACCACCATCCACAGAAATGATGGAAATGATGTCATCGGTCTGTCTGACTGACATATCTCTTAAAATGGCCTTACCAAGTTACCATGCAACACCCACACCACTGAAGGAATACAAGTTACAATTAAAGCATAGATGGAGTTCATTCGTCCCATTTATCAGTTTATGTCAACTACTATGCATATCAGACTCTATGACATACTGTTTTTCGCAAATATCTTTGAAACGAAAGCTCGGATCAGCATGGTGCTTTGGCAAAGATTGTTTCATACACTCCGCTAATTTTTGACACTACTGTGCATTGTCAAATGCTGCTAATTATGGCGTTTACTCTTGACTGTGAAGTCAAAAACCTGTGAGCCCATTACACATTCGAACAGGTGAGGCGTGACGTAGTAGTGACGTCCATTCATACCACTAACTCCACCCCTGCCTTCCCCTACTACCATCATCCCTCCCTCCTACCCTACTCCTACTCCCTATTCCCCGCCCTCTTTCACCTCCATACCTCCCTTTCCTCTCCCTCAATCCCCCTTCTCTCTCTCTCTCTCTCTCTCTCTCTCTCTCTCTCTCTCTCTCTCTCCTCTGTACACGAAGAAATTAAGCTATGCACACATATGACTTATCTTATAATGTACAGTATATATGTTAAGTATGGTAGGGTGTTTTATGTATGACCCTGATTCCTGTTCCAGCGCAACTTCTTGTTGCTTAATTATTGTATGAGGTTTGTTTGACAATTATACAACCATTGAAAGTTATACGAGTATGCGACCCTAATACCCATAGGTTATGTTGAACGTATGATGGGATGACGTATGTAGCTGACGCTTGGTCATTTATAAGAAATTGTGTAAGAGATGGAAAGGAAAAGGGAGGAACTGAAGTGGGAATCCGATGCAGAGTAAAAACTTAAAACGAAATTGAAGTGATAAATATATGAATAATTTATTCTAATATTAAGGAAAAGGCTGCCATATGATAAGAAGTCATTGCAGACATAAATAGACAGCGAGTATATGATGGCTGGATTAATTCTATAAATAACTGACCACATATTTTACTTTTAATATTCATCACTCTCGACAAACAGGTCATCTTCCTCATCACTGTTACCTTCTGCACTTACCAAATACGGTATAACCGACAAAGAAGCAAGAACATCGATTACGATTGTTTGCATAAACGATCAAACTTTACTCGGCATATAATTTTTATTAATCTGTCATTAATTCGTCATACTTATGTCTGGCTTCATATACCGTGTAGCCTCGAGAGAGAGAGAGAGAGAGAGAGAGAGAGAGAGAGAGAGAGAGAGAGGTAACAGCCATTCCCTTATGAAGAGAGAGAGAGAGAGAGAGAGAGAGAGGGGGGCATGAGGAAGGGGTAAGGAAGGTATGGAGGAGAGAGGTAGGGGGATAAGGAGGGGGGTAAGAGGGGAGGAAAGGGAGTAGGGGAAGCCAGGAGTGGAGGTAGTGGGTGGATAGACGTCACAAATACGTCACGCCTCACCTGTTCGAATGTGTAGTAGCTCACACAGGTTTTTGACTTCACAGTCAAGAGTAAACGCCATAATTAGCCGCATTTGACAGTGTACAATAGTGTTAAAAATTAGCGGAGAGTGTGTGAAACACTCTGTGCTAAAGCATCATGTTGATCCGAGTCTTCGTTTCAAAGATATTTGCGAAAAAACAGTATGTCATAGGGTCTGATATGCATAGTAGTATGCCTTTCATATATTGTAACTTCTAAACTGATTGAGTGATTTCAGCCAAATTGGCTATTAAACTTTTCAACAACTGTAATGATGCATTGATAACACAAATAAGTACCCTCGTCAGAACAGATCGACCCTATTATACACAATGGTGCTGAACAACTAAATTCTATTCAGCACTAAATCTATCAAGATCCTTGCATTTGGATACAATTTTCCATTAAATTCTTTCGTGTCACAAAGCCACTTCATCTTTTCTAATCATTTTCTGCCATAATTAGACTACATTGCCTTTTCCAATCTCTTTTTCGCATCAATGCATCACTAGACCACTTTATCTTTTCAGATAGTTTTTCTTGCATCATTAGACAACTTCACTTTTTACAATCCCTTTTTTTCCATCACGAGAACAATTTACCTTTTCCAAGGCACTTTTTTTTCCATGACTAAACTACGTTTTCCAATCAATTTTTCACATTAATAAGCCAATTTGACATTTCCGATCAATTTTTCTAGCATCACTAGACCACTTTAACTTTTCAGATAGTTTTTCTTGCATCACTTGACCACTTTACCTTTACAATCCCTTTTGGGCATCACTAGACCACTTCACTTTTTCTAATCCATTTTATTTCGCATAAGTAGACCAATCTACCTTTCCCTATTCCTTTAGGACATTACTAGACCACATTTACCTTTTCAAGCTCATTTTTCGCATGACTAGACCATTTCACCTTTACAAATCCACTCTTTACAATCATCAGACCACCCTACCCTTACCAATCTTTTTTTCGTATTATTAAAACCATTGTACTTTCCATGGATTTCAAAATATGACATAGCAAGATGATTACTTCTTCTTGCTCATCAAGTCTTAATTTCATATTCATCTAGTAATTATTACATGCACTAAAATCGAAGATCTTGCAAAAGGTATGCATTCACCCCTGTCGTCGTTTATTTGTTTGTTCATGGAGCAACTTTACACAGAAACTAAGGTACCGATTTTGACCAAACTTAGTAATCATGTTGGGCATGTCCCAAGGATGAATCTGTAACATTTTGGATAATGTATATCATGGTATAAGTAAGCATTTGTAATTCTAAAATAATCGCATTGTTAAAGGAATGGGAAGTATTTTGTTAGTTACTTTTTTGTTTGTGAACAACAACCCGCAAAAACTACAAAACCAATTTCAACGAAACTTGGTGGACATTTGGGGTATGACCCAAGGATAATTCCATTAGATTTTGAAGAAAAATACATCGAAGTACAAGTACGCAGTTAATTTAAGAGCAAAATAAGACTGCTTGGCGTGGCGAAAGCATGCTCTCAACTGAGTGCCCCTCTAGTTAAGTATTGAAGTCTTCCCCTTCATCTTCAGCTATATTATATGTTTTGGTTTCCCTTCCATCTTCGACACTAACCATTATTCTCTTCCTCTTAGACAAGGGGCTTTGCCACGGAGACTTGAGACTTTAGCTGTTTGATCCGAAGTCTTCATCCTTATATCATAATTCTGACGCCTTACGCTGGAATCATACTTTCTTGCTCGAGGTTTTCGCCAACCTCCAACCGATCCTCGCGAGCAAAAAATGTTGTAGCGTCATGATGGAATCACATTAGTCATTTCTTGCTCGAGATTTTTCGCCAACCTCCAACCGATCCTCGCGAGCAAAAATGTTGTAGAGTCATGAAGGAATCACAAAAGTCATTTCTTGCTCGAGGTTTCCGCCAACCTCCAGCCGATACCCCGCGAGCGAATGTGTTGTAGCATCACACTACGATCTCGCACTTCGAGGAGTAAATAGGAAAAAGTTAAACGAAACCGATCAGGTGATACCATCATGGCGTCCAGATATTTTCTAACCGTTACAGTAATATGCATTCTCGGAATATTACGTGAATTGAATAATTCTACAACTACCAAAGGTTGAACAGAGTAGATTTTTATCATCTCTTCAAGGCTTGTTGGACCCAAGATTGCTAAGCAAGAGCACAACCTATTTGTAGCAGCCATCTTGTTTGTTTACATCATAAGTCATGCTCGCAGTTCGTGCTCGCCCGGCTTCCCGTCCAGTCAGGAAGCCAATATCTCGAGCAACAAGCTCCCGGTTTCCCATCTTCAACAGCAACGTTTCGCTGCTGGCGGAAAAAAAGTCTAGCGTGATTCCAGCTTAACTCTTCTCTTCTTTAGATTCTTAATCGTCTTTCCTTATTTGGCCTCTGAATGTTAACCTCTGAATGTTAACCTCTTCTTTATCCATGAAACCGAGTCTTAATTTCTTTTTCAGCTTGGCTCTTATAACTTAACCCCATCATTATTTTGATAAGTCATAATCCCCCCTAAATCTTACCAAATAAATCGTAATCTCTTTGTATCTATGATAAAGCCGTGAATTACGTAAATGTAAATTCCTTCATTCCCAATAAGCCTAAGAGGAATTATCCTGCAAAGCACGCTCTCCACAAAATGTAATAAGATCATATATAATAAAAACTAGAAAATCACGGAGCGCAGACCTCCGCCATGGCAGCTATATTCTCGAAACCAGCTTGCCTTAAGGTTAATTCGGTCGATCTTTTGCTTGATCTTCACCTTGACCTTTGACCTAGGACTTCCACGTCTTAGCATTACAATTAATCCCTGAAAGTTTTACTACTCTATGAGTAAAATTGTGGTGGCTAGGAAGGTGTTCACAAATAAACAAACAGGGGAAAAACCATAACCTCCTCCCAACTTCGTTTAGCGGAGGTAAAAATCAATAAGTGACATAAAAGCCATTTAACCGTGCTGGAAAATCTGTTTTCAATAGAATGGCGAAGAATAACTAGGAATGAAGGTTTAGTTTATTTTATTTGAAGTAATTATTTAATGAGAATGTAAGACTTTCAAAAAAAAAATATTTCATATATAACGGATGTTACAAAAAAGGGGGAAGTGAGAAAACAAGAAGAAAATGACGAATACAGATATATCAATAAACATAAAAAAAGAAACCTGTTATAAGAAAAATCTCGATGTTCATTATAATACAGAGCGATAAAAAAGGCAAAAAGAAGCCATAAACTATTGATAGAAAGGAGATAGGAGGAATGCTTATTTATATACAATACATAAAGGTTTAAAGATTGTTCATGAATAGCAGAGGAGAGGGACAGTGACAATGCCTCTGACCATATAAACATTGGATCAGCGCCCAAGACTCTTCTCCACTCAAGCTAGGACCAGGGAGGGCCAGGCAATGACTACTAATGACTCAGCTGCTAAACTTATAGGATCCCTTTAAACCCCTATCCTTAGCTCACAAGGATGGTGAGGTTGCAGACGCTACAAAAAACAATCGAGCTTGAGCCTGTCTTGAACCCCAGTCCAGCAGCTCGCTAGCAGGGACGTTTCTCATAGGCTAACTACAAAATAATTTATTCTAAGATCAAGAAAACCTTTCATTCGGTTTATTTCGTTAATTAATAGAAGATTGGCATGCAGAGACATTCGGTTGTCATGAGGTCATGATATATATATATATATATATATATGCATATATATTCACACATATATATACATACATACATATGTATATATATATATATATATATATATGTATGTATGTAGGTGTATGTGTGGGTATGTGTGTGTGTGTTCTAAGTAAATCGTTTTGAGGTAAGTGAAACCTTTCTAAATTGGTATTCATAATTCATTAAAAATAAAAAGACTACGTTTTTAGTAAAATTTTCTCGTCATGAATAAATTACCATTTTTTCCGATCTGACTTGAACTTCCGTTGATAAATAATGAAACTATTGAGTCAAAGTTTTACACTTATGTAACGGAAAATAATATTACGAAATGTTTTATGGACATTGGTCTTGAAACCATTGATATCAGGCTAGTGTTTACAACTAAAGCAATTTATCACTGAGACAAGGTGAAATTAATTATTATTATTATTATCAACAGCCAAGCTACAACCCTAAGAAAATAGATGCTATAAGACCAAGGGCTCCAATAGGGAAAATAGCCCAGTGAGGAAAGGAAATAAGGAAATAAATAAAAGATGAGAACAAATTAACAATAAATCAATATAAAAACAGTAACAGCAAAAAGAAAAAAAAGATGAGAGTTTTTAGAAAGTTCCCTGGAAAAAAGAAGGCGTTGCCTGCAGACCTGAACTTTGTTTTCTATTCACTTCGGGAAATAACTTGCTTTGAATAGGAGATGAAGGGCTAATTGCCAAAGAAAAATGAAGGAAAAGGGGAAAAAGACATTGTAATTGCATACACGTATAATCACCTATTCATACTTACATACACACACAACTCATATATATATATATATATATATAATTTATATATGTATATATATATATGTATATATATGTATTATATATACATATATATATATATATATATATATATGTGTGTGTATATGTATGTATGTATGCATATATTTTCAAATATATATGTATGCATGTAAGCTATATTTTCAAATCATATATATATATATATATATATATTCATAAGTATATATATGTATGTATGTATGCACATATTTTTAAATAATATATATATATATATAATATATATATACTGTATATATATATATATATATACATAAATATATAGGTATGCATGTATGCACATATTTTCACACACATATAATATATATATATATAGAGAGAGAGAGAGAGAGAGAGAGAGAGAGAGAGAAATCTTAAAAAATGGGGTTGCTAACCTCAACACATGTTTCTTGACGCGTCAGACTATGTATCCATTCACGGCTGAGAGCCGAGCTAGGTAGCTACAACACGCACAAAAATCATAAAAGAAAAAGTAGAAACCTTAGGAATAGCTTGTTTTGTAGGAAATGGAACATAGAAGATCTAAAAGGGTAAGAAATAGTAAGGTTAGAAGTCATAAAAAGATTAGCACATGTTTAAAGTAGAGTTAGGATGTCTGCAGATGGTTTGGATATGTAGAATAGTAATGAAGTTATTTGGAAATATAAAAATATCATTATGTGAAATTAACGGCAAACTATAAATCAATTAATTAATTTCTAAACCTATCTATCTATATATACAGTAGTACCGCTGCCCCCCCCCCTCTCTCTCTCTCTCTCTCTCTCTCTCTCTCTCTGTGCGTAGTGGTTCCCCCAGAAAAAGTAAATTCCTTCTCTCTCTCTCTCTCTCTCTCTCTCTCTCTCTCTCTCTGTGGAGTGGTCCCCCCAATAAAAGGAAAAGGCAAAATATAAATTCTCTCTCTCTCTCTCTCTCTCTCTCTCTCTGTGTGTGTGTGTGTGTGTGTGTGGATTGGTCCCCCCAATAAAAGGAAAAGGCAAAATATAATTTTTTTTTTTTTCTCTCTCTCTCTCTCTCTCTCTCTCTCTCTCTCTCTCTCTCTCTTTGTGTGGATTGGTCCCCCTATGAAAGGAAAAGGCAAAATATAAATTCATTCTCTCTCTCTCTCTCTCTCTCTCTCTCTCTGTGGACTGGTCCCCCAATAAAAGGAAAGGGCAAAATATAAATTATCTCTCTCTCTCTCTCTCTCTCCTTCTCTCTCTCTCTCTCTCTCTGTGGACTGGTCCCCCAATAAAAGGAAAGGGGCAAAATATAAATTATCTCTCTCTCTCTCTCTCTCCTCTCTCTCTCTCTCTCTCTCTGTGTGTAGATTGGTCCCCCAATAAAAGGAAAGGCAAAATATAAATTCTCTCTCTCTCTCTCTCTCCTCTCTCTCTCTCTCTCTGTGGATTGGTCCCCCAATAAAAGGAAAAGGAAAAATATAAATTCTCTCTCTCTCTCTCTCTCTCTCTCTCTCTCTCTCTCTCTTTGTGTGGATTGGTTCCCCAATGAAAGGAAAAGGCAAAATATAAATTCTCTCTCT
>NC_090766.1:20679205-20694205 GCF_036898095.1 Palaemon carinicauda
CCCCCATCTTCATTATTGAAACACATTGTGATTCATTATGAAATAGAAATAAAAGATCGTGATGAAATAGCTTCAATATATAATATGATTATTCACTCCACTCATTACATACAATATATATATATGAATATATATATATATATATATAATCTAACTAGGATGTTTTATTGTTTTTTTGCATATTCAATGCCACTGTCATTTCACTTGTAATCCATGCCTTATTGACTTCCTACCATAACTACCCAACTTCAGAATTTTCTGCAGCTCCAATTTTTCACTTATCGCTTGTAATGAAAGTTTAAGACCATATTTAACATTATAAAATTCAGTTTATACAGTATACTCATACTATATAGTTTTTTTTTTTCTTTTAACAGAAAATACAAAGTCTACGGTTATTATACGCTACGTTGACACTTAGATTTCCTTGTGCTGAAGGTCACTTTTTCTCCGTATACTTTATAGGGATCATTGACGAAAAAGGCAGTCTTCAGACAGGATTACGCGCAGGAAATTGTCCAAAACTAAGGTAAAGGTTGGGAAGGTCTTGGTGTTGGATGTTACATAGAAAAAATATGAAAGTAACAGATGTCAAAATAAGAACTCGTGATTATAGTTCTGCCCCAAAACAACCTCTTCCACTGAGAAAGGGTTCCTAAGTATTTCTCCTCTTGATTGATTTATTTAATTCATCTTTAAAAAAACAATTAAAGAAAACTGGAAGCTTCGGAGAGGGCATTTGTGCTTGTGATACATTTCTTACAATATCCAGCTGACACCATAAGAGTCTGGGAATGAAGTTCGTGACATTATAAGGTCCTTGTTTTAAAGATTATACCAAAGGAAAAGGTAACATTAAATCTACTATAATTAATACAAGATTACGAACGAAATTCACAAAAATAATTGTAAAAAACTGAACATCGTAAACACAGCCTCACTGAATACTTGAACTTTACAAATACTAGGCTACACTTGCTTGCATTCGATAGAGCAAATACAAACAAAATCGTGCCTCTTGACACTTCAAAATTCCTAATTTTTCTCATGAAGGGAATGGACGACTTCGTAACGAGAAATGTCAGAATAAACAATCAGAGTAAACAGTACCGGAAGGCAGTGACTCGCAGATGAAAAATAAAGTAGCCATCCTTTCAGAGATGAATAAAAGAGCATTTGGAATTGGGACACACCTTCGCCAGTCAGCGCTGAAGCACAACTGGGGTGGGGGGGGGGGGGTTTGAAAGAAATGAGATCGGGGGTATAGTAGAGGGCTAAAAAGTTGGTGCAGCTAGGGACACGAAGGTAAAGATCCTTGAGTAGATTTGCTTGCATTGCTCAATGGAATGATCTTCCTAATCGGGTAGGTTGAATCAGTAGAGACTTCAAAAGTTCAAAGTTGGAGCAAATGTTTTTATGTTGACCAGGCTGACATGAGTCTTTTTATAGTTTATATATGACATATCGAGTTTTGACGACGTTACTGTTTTCAGAATGATTTATTGTTAACTTGTTCTCATCATTTATTTATTTCCCTTATTTCCTTTTCTCACTGGGCTATTTTTTCCCCTAATGGAGCCCTTGGGCTTATAGCATCTCGCTTTTCCACACTAGGGTTGTAGCTTGGCTAGTAATAATAATAATAATAATAATAATAATAATAATGCGAGGTGCACTGACAGCACTGCCAATTGTTGATCACCCAAACACCGGCCAGCCAATATTTCCTGAGATTGTATTTCATTTCTTACTGGCCCTGCACTGAGGTTTAATCGGAGGGGGGAGGGAATCAATGCTGAAGCAATTCCAAGCTGAAGGCGATGGGGAATCACCACAGAAGTGTGACGAGCCAAGAGTAAGTTGTGACTGAAAAGCGGGATGAAAGCAACTGAGTAACTTTATTACAGAACATCAGCTTATATATACATCAACTCCAGGCAAGAAAGACATAAAAACAAAACAGGCAATTTCATGTTCAACCGGCAACCGTTTCTGTTAACAGTTAACGGTGAGAAAAAACAGACTTGTTTATTCAGGTCCTTGTCAGTGCGATGGGAGAGCGAAAATACAAAGGATATTATATACAAAAAAAGAAAAGAAATGTCGTTACTCTGTACGATCGTGTGATACACGGTTGTTACAGAAGCAATTTCAAGTAAAAGTTGGAAGAGGCTGTTCAGTAAGTTGGAAGGAAGACATCAGGGAGTAAAGTGAAGCAAAGGCTAAAATGTGGCAAAGACCCTTGGGTATCACCAACAGTGTACAACGTAAACTGCCCTAAGCAAACCACCCCCCCCCCCCCCAAAGTATTTCAAAGAATTGGGGATATTCATTGCCTCCGACAGAAAAAGAAAAAAACATTTTTTTTTTTCACATTTTTTAAAATTTGTTTCAGCATCTTAGGAGCCTTTGTAGGGGTGACGGCCAGATCCCGTAGAAAACGGGAATATTCTGAACTGTGGCCGTCGTTCTAAAAAACGATTTTTGGCGGGAGAAGAGCTAACTTAAAAAACCCACCTAACCTATGCTAAAAGCCGTATCCTTACCCAGCCCGCCCCGGACCGCCCCCCCCCCCCCCTTACACAACAGTTTCCTTACCTACGAGTACGACGGGAGACAGCTAACTTATAAAACCCACCTAACCTATGCTAAAAGCCTTGTCCTTTACCCAGGGGGGGGCTGCGCCCCCCCCCCCCCTTACACAACATATTTAAGATCCGTAGACCATTTCCAAACGTTTTTTATTCTATACAAGATAACAGTCCTGAGCGATAATAAGCAAATTAGGGACGCTTGGCCGTAGTGCTACAAACTACTCGCATCTTACTTTATTAAATAAAAAAAAACACCACATTTAAACACGACTTCAGGCGAGCTAAACATTCAGTGGACCCCTTCTCCGCCACTTTCAGGTACACGGGTCAGATAGCGATGGGAACTCGCATAATTTACCGATGTTAATTAAACTGGGGTCCACACAATGATAGCATCATCAGTCGTGCACGCTTGCAGGACCTCGAATTATGCAGGCTGGGAGTCAGGCCCACCATCAGGCCTACGTCGGCCCGATTTCTTATATGGCGAGAGAGGAAAATCAGTTTAAAGGCCACTCATGAATGCCCAGAGGCAAAGGGCAGTGACACTGCCCTAGTAAGCAGGATAATACACTAGAGACTAACCATATATCATATGATCAGCGCCCAAGCCCACTCTCCACCCAAGCTACGACCAGGGGGTGGCCAGGTAATGGTTGCTGATGTCTCATCAGGTACACCTATAGGCTCCCCCCAAACCCCCCATCCTTAGATAAAAGGATGGTGAAGTTGCAGCGACCAAAGGGAAATAAAGTTTGCGCGAGACTCGAATCCCCGTCTGACGATCACCAGGCAGAGACGTTAAACAGAATAACATGAATCAAAACATCTATGGAATTTTCTACTTTTTTTAAGAAGTAATAGCAGAGGCAAGATCATAGTTTCTTTATATTTCTTAATCTTGTTTTTAAGATTGATAGGAATTTGAGGAATACGGCATCCACTGGGGCTAGGGAGGCCTTTCATCGCTGTTATGTAAAGTCTTTTTAGAATTGATAGATATTGGGGCATACAGCCTCGTGCTGGGGCTAGGGGAGGGCCTTTCATCGCTGTTATGAAACTAGGGAGAAATGAGAGCGTTGTATTAAGTATTAAAAACCAAAAGAAGACTGAAAAACTAGATAGAGGACAGAGATACAGTAGAAAGCCCAAAAGTGGGTGCGGTTAGAGGCCGAAGGGAGGACGAAAAAACTAACAACTAGTGTCTACAGTGTTCAGTGTGGGGTGTACTGATGACACTCCTCCAATAAAATAATTAATTAATTAATTAATCAATAGGGAATAGGGGCCACTGTAAATAGAGTTAAGGACGTGGAGCATTTAAGTTAGCCTATCTATAAATCATTTTAAAACTTGTGTACGCGGCCCGTCAATGATGCTGGCTAAATATTTCGATAGATATACACACACAGATTCAACCCTTTCCACCACTTCCCTTTTTCCTAACTACAACACCTCTCATCGACGTGATATATATATATAGTATATATATATTCACACACATATATATACATTTTTTTATTTATCAATCTATCTATCTATCTATCTATCTATTATATATATATATATATACTATATACACAGTATATAAGACACTTGCTCTTTATATTATAAAGAGAAGCTAACGAACCAATAAGTTGCCGAAGTTTTACCATTTCAGAGATAAAAATAAATATATAAATCAAATAAATTCCCTCTTCTCTAAGAGAAGATATTCCTTCAAGTAAAGATTAATCTCATCATCAAATCACTTATCGACACGTGTATGCTTCAAAATAAAGAGCTTATGGGGTGATAAATATATCCTAACTAGATTTGTAAAGAGACAGAGATCCCATCCAGAGTAATCGCTTTGGATCCTTCGAGGAAAACAAGCTTACATCCCTGCATAGTGCAAGTGACAGCCCGGGGAATGTCCCACGCTCGATAATGATGAAAAAAACCGACCGTAGGGGAGAGAAAGAAATTCCGAGTTATTTTTCCGTGGAATAGGATCATTCACCAGAGCCTTGGCAACAGTGTGAAATGTTTTCCATTCAACTTTGGTGAAAAAAGAGAGAGAGAGAGAGAGAGAGAGGAGAGAGAGATGAGAGAGAGAGATGACTTTTGATTGGCAGATTTTGAGGGTAAAAATTGAAATGGGAAGATGAGGTTTTTAAAGACCTTGGATAGCTTCGAACCGATAGCGATAAAGTGATCCCAAATTGATGGTATCTTTATATCTAGTTCAGGACAACTATTTCCTAAGAGTTTGAAACGTGTTCTCTCTCTCTCTCTCTCTCTCTCTCTCTCTCTCTCTCTCTGTTAAATGCCTCCCATTAATGTTTTATTATATATATAGTACTATATATATATACATACATACACTATACATAATATATACATATATATATATATATATATATACATATATATATATATATATATGAGAGACAGAAAAAGCATCTATGCAATTTATATTCCGTATCTAAACCAGCTAACACGTACACAACACTTAAAGGAAACTGCCATTATTTTGAATTTAAAAACATGCCATCTCCTTCGATTTCCTAAAAAGAAAATAAAAAATCTTTTTTTCAAAAGATTAATCCTCAGACAATCATTGTCGAATACATTAAATCTAATCTATTTTAACATTAAAATTTTATGTTTGCCCATAATATGAGCATAAGAAGTATATTTAGTCTGGGTAGACTGTACCCGGTTGACTGTTCAAATGATAAACCATAATTTGTCGCCATGTAATACTTCCATGGTCATCGGTAACCATTCGAGGCCTGATTGTTGCGTTCAAGTTTCATATCTTAATGACGGAAAACCGGTTATTCATCTTTTAAAACAGCAAAGTAAAACATGCACAGGAAATTTGCAAGTTTTTAAAACTTTCTTAAATAAAAATAAAATCAATTCTTCTTTTGATTTTCACAATATCAAAATCGAATAAATTGTTCAGGATTAAAAAATTTCTGTTCTCAAATAGAAGTTAATTAATTTTAAAGTAATTATTAATCTTTATTACATATTAAAAGACACGCGCATAGACACATCAATCTACAAGCAATCCAAATCCTCTAACCAGCACAGCAAAGACATTCTATTTCCAGCCAATAGATTCCTCTGGAATCCTGGAATCTTCGAAGAAAACAGGCTTAGACTCCTGCATAGTGCAAGTAATAATCCAGGAAATGTCCCACGCTATATAATAACACAAATAAGAACAAATTCTCCGTTATTTTCGTTCATGGGAGGAGTCCCCCTTCATGGATACGAATAACTCCGCCAAGCCTTTGCCAACACCGTGAAATGGTTTCCATGACAGATTTATCAATTAGATATCGACTCCACTAACATCTCCACCGAAGAAAACAATATCCGAGGTTTGTCTGTAATATATCTACTGACACACATACTGAATTGAAGCTAGTACAGTGGTAAAGTGTTCGTCTAGCATTCGCATGGTAGCAGATCGATCCCAGCCCGGGACCGTGAGTTTAAGCTATTCACCTGGGGAGGCCACTGTTGTGGTTGGGCACCACAGTGGGGGCTTGTGGCTTGCCAGGCTGACGATCTGTTATCTATTCTGATGAAACTGGAATTATAACCAGACACCTTTACCTAAAATAGCCATTCGGATTCGAAGTTTTAGCATCAAAATGCTTAAATCAACTACCACAATTTGGACTTCGTTTTTGGCAAAATGTGATCATATTAAGGAAGAGTTATATAACCTATGCAGAGAAGGGCCTGGGGGGGGGGAAATGGGATTTATAGCAAACGTTAGAAGTTGGAAGGCAAGATGGAAGAGAAAGCTGGAAAGGATGGTTAGGTAGAAGGGTAAAAAGTGGGTTGAAGGAACACTGCAGAGACCGGGAGGCCCTTTCAGTGTCCATGTGAACCTAGGAAAACCCCTCCAGTTGCAATATGAAGTAAAAGTTGAAGAGGTTGGAAATCGTGCTGGTGAAATTAACCATTAACAGGTATAGCTGAATGCTAAAAAGTGGGTGCAGCTATGACACGAAAGAACTGCTACAGACCTTTAAGCAATGCTTACATTGCACTGCTTGATGGGGCACTTTGGCACTATCCTCCTACAGGGGTCGATTGGGAATTGGGGGTGGGGGGAAAGGGTTCCAGGCTAAAACTATCCAAATACTAAGCACCATAGCTGTACATCTTACCAACAATCAAAACATTGTTCTCTTGTCTTGGGCAGTGCCATAGCCTCTGTAACATGGTCTTCCACTGTCTTGGGTTAGAGTTCTCTTGGTTGAGTGTACACTTGGGCAAACTATTCTATTTAATTTCTCTTCCTGCTTTTTTTTAAGTTTTCATAGTTTATATATGAAAGATTTAATGTTCCTGTTCTTAAAATATTTTATTATAATTGTTCGTTACTTCTACTGTACTTTATCTATTTCCTTATTTCCTGCCCACACTGGGCTATTTTCTCTGTTGGAGCCCTTGGGCTTACAGCATCCTGCTTTTCCACACCAGGGTTGTAGCTTAGCAAGAAGTACGTAGTAGTAGTAGTAGTAGTAGTAGTAGTAGTAGTAGTAGTAGTAGTAGTAGTAATAATAATAATAATAATAATAATAATAATAATAATAATAATAATAATAATAATAATATATCAACTCCTGAGCATTTCTGGTAGATAAAAATGTGCTCTCAAAGGGATATGATGTTGGCGGATGTATGCTCTTCTGCGCTAACAGGGGTTTGATGTTGTCAGATGTACGCGTTTTCCTCCACATTTGTTCGACTTTATTATTATTAATATTATTATTATTATCATTATTATTAGCTTAGCTACAACCAAATTTGAAAAAGCAGGATGCTTTTAAGCCGAAGGGCTCCAACAGGGAAAAAAATCCCAGTTAGGAAAGGAAATGAGGAAATAAATAAACGATATGAGAAAATAACGAACAACCAAAGTAAAATATCTGAAAAACAACAACAAAACCAAAACAGGTGTTTTATATATAAACTAAAAGTGACTTATGTCAGCCTGTTCAATATTTTCGTTGGGCTTCTCGGTTTGCTGGCCACAATTCTAGCCGATTAACATCAACAGTACAAGGTTACTGCCGGGATTCGAGAAAGGATTTCAATATTTCGATGATGAAATTGTTCTACATCAAATTACAATAACTATATTCACTGTATGGACATGAGTCGTGGTATGACAATGAAACAGTCTCTAATAGATCTATTAGACTTGAGAACAAAGCCCCTCAAAAGAATATTGGGATTTGATGAAAAAAAAATGACAACTTCCATACGTAAAGAAAAAATTGACAACCTTTTACCCTAAAGAATAAAAAATTGACAACTTCACCTGAAAAAAAAAATGACAAATTCTATAGGGAAAGAAAATATTAACAGCCTCTATAGGTAAAGAACAAAATTGATAAACTTCTATACGTAAAGAAAAAAAATGACTGCTATAAGTAAAGAAAAACTGACAACTTCTATAAAGAAAAAACTAACAACTTCTATAGGAACAGAATAAAAGTAACTTCTTTGGGTAAAGAAAAAATTGACAACTACTAAAGGTAAAGAAAAAAACTGTCAATCTCTACAAAGAAAAAACTGAAAACTTCTTCTATAGGTACAGAAAAAAATTGACAATTTCTATAGATAATGATAAAATTGAAAACTATAGGTAAAGAAAAAATAACTTTTATAGGTAAAGAAAATAATTGACAACTTTTACAGGTAAAGAAAATATTGACAACTATAGGTAAAAAAACAATAACTTTTATGCGTGAAGAAAATAATTGACGACTTCTATAGGCAAAGAAAATAATTGACAACTTCTACAGGCAAAGAAAAAAATGGACAACTAAAGGTAAAGAAAAGAATTGACAACATCTATAGGTAAAGAAAAGAATTGACAACTTCTTTAGGTAAAGGAAAAATTAACAAATATAGGTAAAGAAAATAATTGACAACATCTATAGGTATATAAAAATGACAACTATAGGTAAAGAAAAAAATAATAACTTCTATCGGTAAAGAAAATAATGAAAAACTTCTATAAGTACAGAAAATAATTGACAACTTCTATAGTACAGAAAATAATTGACAACTTCTTTAGGTAAAGAAAATAATTGACAACTTCTATAGGTAAATGAAAAAAATTGACAACTTCTATAGGTAAAGAAAATAATTGACAACTTCTATAGGTAAATAAAAAATGACAACTATAGGTAAAGAAAAAAAAAATATAACTTCTATAGGTAAAGAAAAAATTGACAACCTTTATCGTTAAAGAAAAAATTGACAAATATAGGTAAAAAAAATAATTGACAACATCTATAGGTAAATAAAAAATGACAACTATAGGTAAAAAAAAATGATAACTTCTATCTGTAAAGAATATATTTGAAAACTTCTATAGGTAAAGAAAAAATTGATAACTTCTATAGGAAAAGAAAAAATGACAACTTTACGTTAAGAAAAATTGACAACTTCTATAGGTAAAAAAAAAAAGGACAACGATAGGTAAAGAAAAATTGATAACTCCTATAGGTAAAAAAGAATAATTGACAACTTCTACAGGTACAGAAAAAAAATGACAACTATAGATTAAAAAGAATTGACAACTTCTTTAGTAAAGAAAAAATTGACAACTATAGGTGAAGAAAAAAAATTGACAACTTCTAAAGGTGAAGAAAATAATTGGCAACATCTATAGGTAAAGAAAAAGGTTGACAACAATAGATCAAGTAAAAATTAACAACTTCTATAGGTAAAGAAAATAATTGAAAACTTCTCTAGGTATAGACAAAAATTGACAAATATATATATATATATATATATATATATATAAAGAAAGAAAGAAAGAATTGACAACTTCTATAGGTAAAGAAGAAAAATGAGAACTATAGATAAAGAAAAAAATTATTAACTTCTATAGGTAAAGAAAAAATTGACAACTTCTATAAGCAAAGAAAAGTGACAACTAAGGGTAAAGAAAATAATTGACAGCATCTATAGGTAAAGAAAGTCATATTTAGAACCCAACATCCATAAGGCGTATTTACCTATTTTCTACCCCAATGAGAATCGAAAATATCCAAAGTAATAAAAATATCATTGATTTACGTCCAGGCCTACAATATCCCAAGTAAATAAAATACCTACACAAGATAAATACATTTCTCTCTCTCTCTCTCTCTCTCTCTCTCTCTCTCTCTCCGTCAATGAATATAAATCCAAGCATAATATAGATATGTTTACAATCGAGTTAATGAAAACGCACAAGTGCACGTACAAATATTAATCAAAGAAAACCCCTCCCCCCCTCAGGGACACCCCTCCCCCTAAAAACAGTCAAGTGAAAATCCCAAATTTCCCCCATATTTGAAGTGTTTGATTTTTGATGAGGCGTCAGGCTTTAATAGTACATTATGCAAACATAATCCAATTAATTACGGTATTGGCAAAATTCATTAATTACCTTGGCGGCGCAATCACATTCACCACATCAATTTGGGGATGAATAATTATCCCCGTCAGGACATTCCCCTCCGGCAGGACATTCCCTCCGGCAGGACATTCCCTCCGGCAGACACAATGCAACAGATTTGCATTTGCATTTCGTTCATTTCTCTTCATGAAGATTAGATGTCGTCTAACTTACCTGCCATAAAAGGCTAGGATATCAAAGAAGATCTGAGGAACATATGTCATTTCCATGGAAGATATATAAAAAGTTATATAAATAGTCAAGAAAATCTCTTCTGGAAAAAAAGGCAAATTTTTGCATGAAGGCGAGCTGGCGTGACGTAAATCTAATGGCTAAACTCATTAGGAGTTTTTAAAAAATCAATAGTAGAGGGAGTATTATTTCTCTAGGCTTGGCCAAAAGGAAAAATGAAACGCGCGTTTTATAGTCCGTAGATTTGTTACATAGTCGTTCATTTCTCTTCATAAAGATTAGATGTCGTCTAACTTACCTGCCATAAAAGGCTAGGGTATAAAAGAAGAAGATCTAAGGAACATATGTCATTTCCATGGAAGATATATAAAAAGTTATATAGAAAAGTGAGTCCAGAAAATCTCTTCTAGAAAAAAATGGCAAATTTTTGCATGAAGGCGAGCTGGCGTGACGTAAATCTAATGGCTAAACTCATAAGGACTTTTTAAAAAGCCATTAAGTAGAGGGAGTATTATTTCTCTAGGCTTGGCCAAAAGTAAAAGTGAAACGCGCGTTTTATAGTCCGCAGATTTGTTACTTATTTACAGTTGGCCCGTTTTCGAACATTCCATACTGGCTTTAGTGGCCTATACTTAATTCGAACGTATGCTTCAGTAAAATAGCAGAGATATTTTTATAATGAATACTACCGTAGCATGCTTTAGCTGACATATCGATGTATATTTGGTATCATTTACATAATGTGCTTCAAAAAAAAGAAAAAAAAAAGCATACATAATCATTTCTAAAATTATATTACTCTAATCCATCATTACTGTCCTTGGCCTACTTAAGTGTTTTTACTATTTGCTCTGAATTGACTACAGTATAACGCTTTATCGTCATTCTGTACAAATAATAACGATAACAACATAAAACATCAACAACTACAACAACAACAATAATAATAATAATAAATAATAATAAATAATAATAATAATAATAATAATAATAATAATAATAATAATAGACTATCATCGGTGTCACCAACCTGACTTTTTCTGCCGCTTGTTGAAGAGCAAAGTTGGAGAATCCAACTAAGGGAGACTGAGGAATTTGAACAACTTAATAGTGAATTTCCATCTCGGAAAGGATACAAAGAAAGAGGTATTGCAAATAAACTTTCAAACTTTTTTTATTTATAATTAAAATATACAATCGAACTCAAATTGTGCATCATGATTCGAGAAATTCAATGAACAAGAACAAAGAACTGGAACTTTGATATTTCTAACACAAAAAGAACCTTTTAAAACACTTGATTGTAGAATCAAATAGGCTTTATCTTACGTTTCCAAAAGTTGAGAGAGAGAGAGAGAGAGAGAGAGAGAGAGAGAGAGAGAGAGTTTAAAGACAGCTAATATATATAGATAATAACAAGAGATGGTAGTTAATCATATATATATATATATATATATATAAAATTTATATAAATATATATATGTATATACATATACTCTCTCTCTCTCTCTCTCTCTCTCTCTCTCTCTCTCTCTCTCTGCACGTACAAATATTAATCAAAGAACATCCCTTCCCCCCTCAGGGACATCCCTCCCCCTAAAAACAGTCTAGTGAAAATCCCAAATTTCCCCATATTTGAAGTGTTTGATTTTTGATGAGGCGTCAGGCTTTAATAGTACATTATGCAAACATAATCCAATTAATTACGGTATTGGCAAAATTCATTAATTACCTTCGGCGGCGCAATCACATTCACCACATCAATTTGGGGATGAATAATTATCCCCGTCAGGACATTCCCTCCGGCAGGACATTCCCTCCGGCAGACACAATGGAACGGATTTGCATTTGCATTTCGTTCATTTCTCTTCATGAAGATTAGATGTCGTCTAACTTACCTGCCATAAAAGGCTAGGATATAAAAGGAGAAGATCTAAGGAACATATGTCATTTCCATGGAAGATATACAAAAAGTTATATAAAAAGTCAAGAAAATCTCTTCTAAAAAAAGGCAAATTTTTGCATGAAGGCGAGCTGGCGTGACGTAAATCTAATGGCTAAACTCATTAGGACTTTTTAAAAAGGCAATAGTAGAGGGAGTATTATTTCTCTAGGCTTGGCCCAAAGGAAAATGAAACGCACGTTTTATAGTCCGTAGATTTGTTACATAGTCGTTCATTTCTCTTCATAAAGATTAGATGTCGTCTAACTTACCTGCCATAAAAGGCTAGGATATAAAAGAAGAAGATTTAAGGAACATATGTCATTTCCATGGAAGATATATAAAAAGTTATATAAAAAGCCAGGAAAATCTCTTCTAGAAAAAAAAGGCAAATTTTTGCATGAAGGCAAGCTGGAGTGACGTAAATCTAATGGCTAAACTCATTAGGACTTTTTAAAAAGGCAATAGTAGAGGGAGTATTATTTCTCTAGGCTTGGCCAAAAGGAAAAATGAAACGCGCATTTTCTATTCCGTAGATTTGTTACATAGTGGCTTTAGTGGCTGTGGCTTAATTCGAAGGTATGCTTCAGTAAAATAGCAGAGATATCTTTAAAATGAACACTACCGTAGCATGCTTTAGCTGACATATCGATGTATATTTGGTCTCATTTACATAATGTGCTTCAGAAAAAAAAAAAAAAAAGAGCATACATAATCATTTCTAAAATTATATTACTCTAATCCATCATTACTGTCCTTGGCCTGCTTAAGCGTTTTCGCTATTTGCTCTGAATTGACTACAGTATAACGCTTTATCGTCATTTTGTACAAATAATAACGATAACAACAATAACAATAACACAAAACATCAACAACAACAACAACAACAACAACAACAACAACAACAACAATAATAATAAATAATAATAAATAATGATAATAAATAAATAAATAAATAAAAATAATAATAATAATAATAATAATAATAATAATAACAACAGACTATCGAGTGTCACCAACCTGACTTTTTCTGCCGCTTGCTGAAGAGCAAAGTTGGAAAATCCAACTGAGGAAGGCTAAGGAATTTGCACAACTTAAGGAAGAATCCTCGTCAATTTTGATCACGGAAAGGATACAAAGAAAGAGGTATTGCAAATAAACTTTCAAACATTCTTTTTTCCTTTTTTTGGGGGGGGGGTTGTAATAAAATTGTACAATCGCACTTAAATTGTACAGCATGATTCAAGTTCAATGAACAAAAACAAAGAGTTGTCAACTAAAACTTTGATATTTCTAACACAAGGAACCTTTTAAAATACTTCATAACAGAACCAAACAGGTTTTATTTTACATTTCCAAAGGTAGAGAGAGAGAGAGAGAGAGAGAGAGAGAGAGAGAGTACAATGAGGGAAGTATAAAAAACAAAATAATACCAAAACTACCTGGCTGGAAATAAGCAAGCACCACACCCATCTGATAAGTCCCTTAATGCTTAGGCAGTAGTTCATAATCTTCTCTATATCTTATCAGGTACAGTTTAATTAGTTCACTACTTGCTCTCTCTCTCTCTCTCTCTCTCTCTCTCTCTCTCTCTCTCTCTCTCTCTCTCTCTCTCTCTCTCTGTTATTGTGTCTTTCATATATGATTCAGACTCCTTTATGGTCGAAGGAATATTATCTAAACATTTTACGAATGTTACTCATCTGTAGGTTTGCAAAGGTGCCCCTCTCACTTGATTTGAAATCCCTAACTGGTCAAAAAAAAATACATTATCATACATAAAAGATTATTGTCCTTATGCCAGTCTCTTTATAATTTCAGTTGAACTTGCCTTATAACAGCAAATTGTCCTACACGGTTGAAGGTTATTTCAATCACTCATACTATATAAGCTGACCATAATTAATATTAAGTTCTTCCACGAAAGTAAAAATTTGCACAGATGTTTGTCCAGCTGTGTGTTCGTCTGTGCATCGACCAGTGTCTTTCTGAATTACATATTGAAAGGACCACCAGCCACATAAGTTATTGAAATGATGTCATCAGTCTGTCTGACTGACATATCTCTTAAAATGGCCTTACCAAGTTACCATGCTACACCCACACGACTGAAGGAATACAAGTTACAATTAAAGCATAGATGGAGTCCATTTGTCCCATTTATCAGTTTATGTCAACTAGTATGCCTTTCACATATCATTGTAACTTCTAAACTGATTGAGTGATTTCAGCCAAATTTGCTATCAAAATTCCAATAACTGTAATGATGCATATACTCGTTTAACACAAATAAGTACCCTCTTCAGAACAGATCGACTCTACTTTATACAATGGTACTGAACAACTAAATTCTATTTATCACTAAATCTATCAAGGTCATTGTATTTTGATTGAATTTCCATTAAATTCTTTCGTATCATAAGACCACTTCACCTTTTCTAATCTTTTTTTTTCCATAATTAGACTACATTGCCTTTTCCAATCTCTTTTTCGCATCAATGCATCACTAGACCACTTTACCTTTTCAGATAGTTTTTCTTGCATCATTAGACAACTTCACTTTTTACAATCCCTTTTTTCCATCACGAGAACAATTTACTTTCCCAAGGCCTTTTTTTCCATAACTAGACTACGTTTTCCAATCAATTTTTCACATCACTCGGTCAATTTGACATTTCCGATCAATTTTACTTGCATCACTAGACCACTTTAACTTTTCAGATAGTTTTTCTTGCATCACTAGACCACTTTACCTTTACCAATCCCTTTTGGGCATCACTAGACCACTTTACCTTTAC
>NC_090766.1:20701705-20723649 GCF_036898095.1 Palaemon carinicauda
GTCCAGTAAACTGGGAATTGTGCGTAACATATAACAGACAGCGTTAGTAACAGGATGTCAATGCAAAGTTGGTGAGCTTCCTGTTGTGTTATTTCAACACAGACTGTTCATCTATGATTCAGGAGTTAAAGAATAAACGCTGTAGTGACAATAGTGACAAGCATTGAATTGAAAAGCTTAAGACAGAACAAACACACACACGCTCACTCACACACTCATACACATACACATACACACACACATACATATATTTATTTATTTATTTATTCATTTACATATATATATATATATATATATATATAACGGATTTTGAGCGAAGCGAAAAATCTATTTTTGGGTGAGATAGCCATGGCGTCCTGATGGAAGGTTCCTTTTTGGTAGCTTCCTTGGGTATAAGACTACTAAGATATTCCCAGAGAATTTAACCACAGGTTATCACAGAATTCTAACTTCTGGAGCGAGTATCTCAAAGGTTTCCCTTTAAGACATCGTAATACAACAGGGGACGCGCATGTCTGAACGCGCCACATAGCTATCTTCACCCCGAACAGAGTTAATGCTTCGGTGTGTAAGGACTGAGAATAGCTGGGAGCCGTTCCACAGCTAATCTCCCTCGTGGCTACTACTGATACTCGAGACGTAAACAAACGGACGCCATTGCTCTAATGACGTCACGCCCGTCTTCATCCTGAAGCCAGTTGCTGCCCATCACCATGATACAGTAGCACAGGGTGGGAACAAAACTGGACGAAGTAGTAGGGAGGGTCCATCAGGACGCCATGGCTATCTCACCCAAAAATAGATTTTTCGCTTCGCTCAAAATCCGTTTTTTGGGCTCAAGCCATGGCGTCCTGATGGAAGAGTACCAGAGAATCAATGTATCGTGGTAGATTTTCCCCTAGTATTAAGTGCCTAGGCATTGACAAAACAGCAAAGTAATCTTAGATAAAGAACCATAGGGAAGAAGTATCCTGCCCCCCTTGGCAGTGAAATTCCCATGGGCTATGCCGACGTCAAAGTGGTATTGAAGGGCTATTCATCCTGAGAGAAGAACTTGAAGAACTTAGAGATGAAGCTGAATGTTTGGTATTTGTATAGGAACATTCTGAAATTAGACCAGTGGTGGTTGGACACTGTGTATAGAGTTCATCTCTTGGGTATCAGAAGTAAGTATTCGTGTAGGAACCTTACTTAGTCAGGGTGAATATAATTTAGGATTAGACATCTTAAATTCTTCATAACCATAAGAAAGGAGGAATAAATAAAACTATGACAGGTATGTATTTCATAGTAAGTAGGAGCTGAAAGAGACGCACAAGTAATAAAATAGAAATTTTATTTCACAAATGCAGAAATTAAATAATTTACAGCAAAAAGTAAAGTTCATTTACAGTAATAATAATGTACATAGAAATAAAGGCTTGCTCTTGAATCTGAAAAGGAATTTCAGGATATTAGTAGGTACTCGTTCTCGAGGAACGCAAGTCTTTAATTAAAACACATCATGCTCAAGGCATGCGGCACTTGTGTGACACTATGACATTTCACCTGGGATAAGAACAGTTATAAAAGCACTAAGTGTTTTCCGACATCACTATGAATCGCTCGAGGGTCAACATAGGCACCCGAAGAGTTAGAGTCCCAAGTAACTCACTGTTCTACGCAGAGTTAGGTGCAGGTTTCATAACACTACCTGCGGCTACCACAAAATGTTTGACTTCGTGCACCTGTTTCGCATAGTGTTTAAAGAAAACTCGCGAGGATTTCCAGCCCGTGAAGTTTTTAAGGCTTTCAAAGTCCATGCTCTGAAAGAAATTCAGAGATGATTCCACTTTTCTAGGATCATGACCAGCGGGTGTACTGTTCGGATCCGCTCTGCGAATGAAGTAGGTGATTTTCGCTCTTAATTGTTTCAGTGACAGGTCGCTGCCCGATGTTTCTCCTTTGAAGAGTTGGCCTCCACCAAAGTTCGAAGTTCTGCGAAGATAGACCTTGAGGCTCTCTACTGGACATAGAGAGACATCCTCCTTCAGGGGGCATATTCTCCAAGGGCCCCATCTTTTGGTGGGTAATTCATTTTTAGCGAGAAACGTCGGATCAGGGGAGAGGGTCACTTCTCCTGAATCGGTAAACAGGATGTGTCCTTCTTCTCTTGATAATGCCACTATTTCGCTGACTCGAGCTCCCGAAGCGAGAGCAAATAAAAATATAACTTTCTGAGTCAGATCCTTGAGGGGGCATGAATCGTTGTCCAAGTTGGAGGCGAAATGGAGTACCTTGTCTAGTGACCAGGAGATCGGTTTCGGTGGGGGTGCTGGACGTAGGCGAGCACATGCTTTTGGTAGTTTGTTGAAGATGTCGTTGGACAGATCAATTTGGAAAGCATATAGAATTGGTCTAGTCAAGGCCGATTTGCAGGTTGAAATCGTATTGGCTGCTAATCCTTGTCCATGAAGGTGAATAAAGAAGGACATGCAGAAATCAATCGTGATTTCTTTAGGATTTTTTGTCTTGACGAAGGAGACCCATTTCCTCCAGGATGATTCATATTGCCGTCTCGTGGATTCGGTCTTGTATTCCTCTAGGAAGTCTAGACTTTTCTTCGAGATCCCAAACCTCTTCTTTGCGGCAAGGGAGAGAAAATCATGAGATGAAGGTCCTTGATTTTCGATGATGAAGCGAAGACAGTCGACTTCTGTACTTGTTGAGAGAGAACTGGGCCCGGGAGAGGGATCAGCTTGGGCTGCAGCTCCAGGACCAGGGGGTACCAGTTGCTCCGGGGCCACTTGGGAGCCACTAGGGCCGCTGTCCCTTTGAAGGTTCTCAGTTTGGAGAGGACTTTCAACAGAAGGTTGGTGGGAGGGAACAGATAGATCTTGGACCATCTGTTCCAGTCCAGTGACATGGCATCCACTGCTTCTGCTTTGGGGTCCTCGTACGGGGCTACGTACAGAGGAAGTTGATTGTTGTCGCTCGTTGCAAAGAGATCTATCTGAAGTTCTGGGACTTGGAGAGAGATGAAGGAGAACGATCTTGCGTCTAGAGACCATTCCGACTCTATCGGGTTTGTCCGAGATAGAGCATCCGCTGTCACGTTGCGGAATCCTTGTAGGTGAACTGCAGACAGGTGCCACTTCTTCTTCTCTGCCAGACGGAAGATTGGGAGAAGCACCTGATTTATCTGGGGCGATCTTGAGCCTTGGCGATTGAGACAACGAACTACCACCGAGTTGTCTAGGGTTAGACGGATGTGGATCGAGGGCGGCGGGGATAACTTCTTCAATGTTAGAAGGACCGCCATGGCCTCCAAGATGTTTATGTGGAACGTCTTGAATAGTGGAGACCAGGTACCTTGAACCTGTTTCTGGTGGGAGTGACCTCCCCAACCTTCCAGTGAGGCATCCGTGTGGATGTTGAGTGATGGAGGAGGGTGTTGGAGAAGAATGGACCTTTTCAGGGCCTTTTCTTCCGACCACGGCTTTAGGAGGCGTCGCAGTCTGTTTGGAAGCCGTCTCTTGAGGTCTCTTCGAGCGATGGATGCCGAGCGTCTCCAGACTCCCGCGGCATCCTTTAGCTGTGCACGAAGCACTGGGTTTGTCACTGAGGCGAATTGTAGAGAGCCTAGAACTCGTTCCTGCTGTCGTCTTGAAATGCGTTTGGATTTCAGTAGTCGCTTGACAGACCCTGCTATTTCCTTCCTTTTCTTCTGGGGGATGGAAAGGCGGTGTGACTGAAGATTCCAGTGGATTCCCAACCACTGAAACTTCTGAGCTGGAGAGAGGCGAGATTTTTTTTTCGTTGATCTTGAATCCCAGGTGTTCTAGGTACTGGGTAACTTCGTTGCAAGACTTTGCACACTCTTCGGGCGATGGAGCCCAGACTAGCCAGTCGTCGAGGTAGGCCATCACCTGGACGTTTCTTAGGCGGAGTTGTTGTACTATGGCATCCGCCAGTTTTGTGAAGATCCGAGGGGCCACGTTGAGGCCGAAGGGCATGGCCCGGAAGGCGTAGCTTTTCCTTTGGAGTCGAAATCCTAGGTAGGAGGAAGCGTGATGGTTCATTGGAACGTGCCAGTAGGCATCCGCCAGGTCTATAGAGACCGTATAGGAACCTTGAGGCAGAAGGGTCCTTATTTGTTGAAGCGTCAGCATCTTGAATTTGTTGTTCGCTATGAACTTGTTGAGGGGGGATAAGTCCAGAATGACTCTGAGTTTGTCTGAGTCCTTCTTGGGAACACAAAACAGTCTCCCTTGGAACCTGGTGGACTTTACCTTCCTTATCACCTTCTTGTTCAAGAGGTCTAGAACATATTCTTCCAGAAGGGGGGATGATTGTTGGAAGAATTGCGGGAAGATTGGGGGTGGTTGAGTCCAACTCCAGCCTAGACCCTTCTTGACGATGCTGTGCGCCCAGGGATCGAAGGTCCAACGATCCTGGAATTGGCGGAGTCTTCCTCCCACCGGAAGCACTTCATTGCTTCTGGTGTCCCGAGGACTTGCTGCCTCGGCCGCTAGCTCCCTTTCCTCCTCTACCTCTGGAGGGACGGCGAGATGCGTCTTTGCTTGCACCCCTGAATGAGCCTCTACCTTTGGCACGAAAGGTAGTTGATTGTTGCTCAAAGGCAGGGGTGAAGACCGGTGACTGTGACAACACCGGTTGGGGGACCAATTGAAAGGTCTGTTGTGGTTGGGCAACCACTTGGGAGGTAGCGGGTCCCGGAAACTGACGTCTTTGCTGACGTTGCTGGGGTTTTGGCTTTTGGGGTTTCCTCTTAGGCTGAGGTCCGTCGTCCTGAGAGGGTTTCCTTTTCCTGGACATGCCCCACTTGTGGAGAAGGTTCCTATTCTCCGTGGCGGCTCTGTCAGTGATTTCCTTCACAAGGTCAGAAGGAAAGAGGTGTTTTCCCCAGATGTTGGAGGAAATCAGCCTCCGGGGTTCGTGTTTCACGGTGGCACCGGCAAACACGAATTCACGACAGGCTCTTCGAGCCTTTATGAAGTGGTACAAGTCCTTCATTACAGTCAATAAGTGGGATTTGGAGAGTACCATGTAGTGGTCTGGTACTCTAGTGTCACAGGCCATAACTTCAAGTTGGACTTGATGAGAAAGAGATGCCGCAAGCCTCTCCTTCGTGTCTTGTTCCCGACGAAGGAGGTGATCGTTGAGCTTAGGGAGGTCTTCATTAAACTGACGTCCGGCGACGTCAGGATCGAGCCTTCCCACGACGAAAGTATGTTGAACATCTTTCCAGTGTCGAGCGTCAGGGGGGGTCACTATGGAGAAGGGTCTGCACTCCTCCAATGCAGGGCAGGGTTTCCCTTCATCCGCCGCTTTAAGGCATGCAGCTAAGGCCTTTTCCAAGAATGGAAGAACCGCAGTTTCAGGTGCAACGTAAGTAGGGTGCTTCTTGCTCAAGGCCGGAAGCTTAGAGCAGGTAAAGCCTCTACTCTTGAATGCGGAGGCTAGCATAGCCTGGGCCTTTGCGAGATCGAACACTATCTCTTCCTTAGGTTCGGTCTCTTCCTTCGAGGCAGGTTCGGAACGAAGCCGGACGTAACAGTCCGGGTAGGCCTCAAAGTTTGGGAAGAACTCCACATCTTCCAAAGGGACCGTGCCGATCTTATCACTGACAAAGATCCTGCCGGTCGCAATAACCCTATGCTCTGCATACCTCCATGGGTTGGCATGAGAGCAAGCGGGGAGATCCTTGACCGAAATCTTCTTCGGTTCTCTGGATCCTATCATCGACCTGATGGACTCCTGGTTCTCCTTCAGCCTGTCGTCCATGACGGCTCTAATCAGTCGGATCAATTCTTGAGTGGAAGAAGAAGGATCCGGAGTCGAGGAGGTAGACGGAATAGACATTTCCGTCGGTGTAGGAGTAGGAGGGGGGATGGACGGGGGAGCGACCTCTTGCTCCGACTCGGCGTATTCCACCTTGTCTTCGTCATCTTCGGCTCCTTGAGCCATAAGCGTTTTCTCCGTGTCTTCCGAGACATCCGAAATCTGTTCGTCGTCTTCGGAATCCAAACGACACTCGTGCATGGACTGAGCCATGACTACATCAGGTTCCACCGTAATTTGGACAGTGGGGATCACGTCTTTGGGTACCACTGAGTCAGGGGAGGCCTTAGGGAACAACAGTGACCTCAGTTCTTCGGTGGCCAGGTACGGTCCGGTAGCATTTTTCTGGAAGCCACGCACCCACTTGCGCAGCTTTTCACGAGAAATGTCTCTAATCTCCGCTGAGGGAGGATTATGGAAGGCCTCAACTAGGTGAGCCTGACAGACCGTACAGTTCAGTGGATTCCAAAACTTCAAATCCCCTTTCTTGTCTGCACAAGGGGCGTGAGTCCTGCAAGCCGTATGCCCGTAAAACTGCGGGCGTTTCACAGCGCAGAAGGCGAAATCACACTTCATCTGCTCCTCCTGTGGAAGAAAGAGAAAATGAGTATGGGGGAGTCATAAGAATGGCTCTTAAAGTAAGTTAATATTAATTATTAATTTTAACTTAATGAAAGGTGTGATGCATAGAGAATGAAATAGTAAAGGAGAACATGCTCCATGCATCTCGCCCGGCTGGTTACCATAAGCTTGGTCCCTGGATAATCCGAGTGACCGAGGGCACCGGATATAATTCCTTAGAGCTCCAAGTATTTTGGAATTCCGTGGAAAAATCCAAGGGCAAGATTGGGACCGAGATCATTCGGTTCCAAGTTAAGGGCCAGAAGGCCTCTTTTTAAAGGTAACTGCTTCTGGCAACCAGCCGTGCTAAGATGCACATAGCATGCTGGAATTAGAAGAATGCAAAGAGACAGCATGATCACTAACAGAGCAGTACCAGGTACTGATCTTAATAGTAGAAACAGTCTATCTGTTTGCGAAATAGGGCTATCATTGTCCTATGATAGCTACAGGAAGGGGGTGCAAGTATTCTTGACGCCTCCGGGGCATCCGGCAAGCCGCCGGCATGCCGGAGCTCGCTCCAGCATAGATTCTGGCATTAGGACAGACAATGTTCAAAGTCAGTCAATTACCAGGATGGCGGCCGCCGGCACAACGGCGGCACGCCGGAAGGGAGCGGCGGCTCCGGCAGTCGGAGGATGCCGGATTGGTGACTGGGATAAGGATGGTTAAAGCTGCACCGGGTTGCCGGCAGTATATGCCGGCACTCCGGCGGCCGACCGACAAGCGGACGACAAGCTAGGAGGAGGAGAGCCGCCGGTAGTAGCCGGCGGCAGCCGGCAGTCCCTCGGTACACGGGGGGCTGGCGGCAAGGTTAGGAAGAGTCACCAAGTAGGAGGCAGGTATTGCCGACAGTAGAGGCGGCAAGAGACCGGCACCCGGATAGGGAGAGAGACAGGGGGGAGGGGGGAAAGGATGCAGGAAGTACCATCAGGACTCCAGACATCCCTCCCCCTCCCTGAGAGGGTGTACCCATGATAGAGGCAGGCTCTAACATCCAGGAGCAGGGGTCACTAGGGACCGGGAGCAAGGTAGCCCAAGGGAGGGCTAGGGAACACCCGAAAGGGGGGGGGGGAGACTCCCATATGCAGAGCTATACTAGCAACTAACCTTATAGGACACTATGAAGGTATATGTACCAGAGCGGACTGCACAAGGAAGCTCGGGTAGCCCTACTATTCCACCCTAAGGAGGAGTTGTAGGACAGGGGACAGATGGGTATAAACTAACCTAAACATAGGCTAGGCTATACAAGAGATAGGTGGGGAGGGAGAAGAGAGAAGTCTTCCAAGGAAGGGTTTCTGTACCAGAGCGGCCACTAGGGAAAGGGAGGACACTCCCTAACCTAAGATCAGGCAGATCAGCTAAAACGGTGCGAGAGTACAGTTTCAGCATGGAACAGAGAAACCTTCCTAACCTAACCTAGAGCAGGGCTAAGAGTCCTGAACTAGGAAAGGAAGAAGACATATCGCTATCGCAGGAAAGTCATAGACTATCCTAGCCATAGAGGTAGGGCTAGCCTAACCTCACTCTCGGACGCAACCCTAAAGGGGGTTCATTCCTTTAGGGAGGACTGAGAGGCGATATATACTCTATTAGACAAATGATCCCTTTACTCAGAAAAGGAATCAAGGCTAAATAGAGGGAATGACAAGGCAGGGGATGAAGGAAGCATATAGGGGTCCTATCATTAGGTTAGGCTAGAAAGAGTCACTGACTAGCCTATCCCCTATATGGTCCCTGAAGGCGAAAACATTTGCATCACTGTCAAAAGTATTGTAAAATAATGCCACTATCTTCATAACTTAGCCTAGGATCACTAATAAATCATGCATGAACACTTGTATGTAGGCTCCTGGCCTGGGGGCTATAGTAGCCGACTGGTATGAGGTCAATCGATGACCGATAAAAAGCGTCTAAACACGATATAAAAGTTCCTAGCTATGAAGACTAAATAAACTAATGTAATCGATTAGTAAATAAGGCCGGAAACGTTGTTGTGGCTAACTAAATAAGACATGCATAACAACAACGACGCCATAAAATGGCGGGTCCGGTAGAGGCACAGCTCTGCCACAAAACAGCAATTATCTCGAAAAGTAATATTTACTTTACGGCCAGAGCTTAATTAAACAATACTGGAACCTTGTACTCAACTTTCCAGAAGAAGGCGAGGCTGAAGGTAACGACATAGCGAAGATGCAAAACGATAAAGTTAACACAGGGAAAATCCGTCTAAGTAGGGCAGCTACTAAACAAAGGATGAAGACGGGCGTGACGTCATTAGAGCAATGGCGTCCGTTTGTTTACGTCTCGAGTATCAGTAGTAGCCACGAGGGAGATTAGCTGTGGAACGGCTCCCAGCTATTCTCAGTCCTTACACACCGAAGCATTAACTCTGTTCGGGGTGAAGATAGCTATGTGGCGCGTTCAGACATGCGCGTCCCCTGTTGTATTATGATGTCTTAAAGGGAAACCTTTGAGATACTCGCTCCAGAAGTTAGAATTCTGTGATAACCTGTGGTTAAATTCTCTGGGAATATCTTAGTAGTCTTATACCCAAGGAAGCTACCAAAAAGGAACCTTCCATCAGGACGCCATGGCTTGAGCCCAAAAATATATATATATATATATATATATATATATATATATATATATATATATATATATATATATATATACGCAAAAAAACAACAAACAGACACACGCTCACTCACACACTCATACACATACACACACATACATATTTTTATTTATTTATTTATTCATTTACATATGTATATATATATATATATATATATATATATATATATATATATATATATATATATATATATATATATATATACGCAAAACAACAAATGCAGCCGTTTTTGTCCACTGCTGAACAAAGGTATCTGACATGACTTTTGTTCATGTATGGGATCTGGCCAGTTTCCATCACTGCGCTGACATGCGCAGATTGGTGACGATGAGATGTTGTCATGTGATCGCTCACAGCAAACCAACAGGGTGGCCCTGACTATAGTCCATTTCTTTTAGTGAGGCAGATTTGCACCGACTCGCAACGGTGCCCTTTTAGCTCGGAAAAGTTTCCTGGTCGCTGATTGGTTAGAATTATCTTGTCCAACCAATCAGGGATCAGGAAACTTTTCCGACTTGAAAGGGCACCGCTGCGAGTCGGTGCAAATATGCCTCGCTAAAAGAAATTGACTATAATAAAGCTTTGCTGATCATGGCGATACGCAAATCCTTTCACCTTTAATATGTATATCGTTTATATGCGTGTAGAATGGATGCCAGTGGTCAGGAGCGGACGTGGTTTACCAAGAGGAACATAGCTCATGAAAATGCGAAAGGAGGATGGATCTGAGAATTGGGTTAAGGTCAGAGAGATGGCAAAGGGAAGAGACATACGGCATGAATTCATTGAGACCCTAAGCAGCCAGACGGTGCCAGAGAATTAAGAATTTATATAAATATATATATATATATATATATATATATATATATATATATATATATATATATATATATCCTTTGTCACTGTCTGGATGCATATATATATATATATATATATATATATATATATATATATATATATACACACATATATATACATATATGAATAGATCTATATATATATATATATATATATATATATATATATATATATATATATATGCATCCAGACAGTGACAGATTATATATATATATATATATATATATATATATACATATATATATATATATATATATATATATATATATATATATATATATATATATATATATATATATATTACCAATACTACGGAATTCTGGACTGCTTTCAATGAAAAAAAAAATCCCTATGAAAAACTGCGTTTCAAAAGCTTAGGCCCGTGATTATCACTCCGGCTACAACCCAAAAACAATCAGTTAATAATCAAGTACATAATTCATATATATTGATAAATTACATACACCTATATAAATACATATTGCCCAATAAAAGACATTCAAGACACGGGTTCTTGATTGTATCAAAGTGAACCGTTGTGACTAATATAAAATAACAAAGGATGAAATATAAGACTTACATGTCAACGAAATCAACCTGCACCTATTGGAGAAAAAAAAAAAAAAAGTCGATTCCATCACTGTTATGAATCTTATTTACCTGTAACATATTAAATAAGTTCGTTCGTTTTCGTTTTATTATGCCTTGCCTTACGTAATACACGGGCTCTTGAATTGGCAGCCCGTAAATTAGGTGTGTTCAGCACGTATAAACTAGAGGATCTGTCAATAGGGTGCAGACCTCAGCCACGGCAGCTTATTTCTCGACCTTCACCTTGACCTTTGACCTTGACATGTATTAATTGGCGTGGATTTTCATTCACTCATATGTGAACCAAGTTTAAAGTCTCTGTGGCAACCATGTACAAATATATGGCTGATTACGTGAATTGCACATTTTGCTTGACCATGACCTTAACCTTCCAAAAGTTAACAATTACCAGCTTTTTACATCATAGTTCATCCCTGCAAGTTTCATTGCGATTGATATTGTGACCAGGAAGGTGTTCACAAACAAAAAAACACACAAACAGGGGTAAAACATACCCTCCTTCCAACTTCGTTGCCGGAGATTAATATGGTCAAGTAAAAAAAAATATGCATGTTTCAACCGTAATTAGTCAATTGCAAATCTTCCATTAATTCTCTTACAGGTATAGCTGCATTTCAGTGTTTTAATTCAATAAACATAAAGGTTATTTTCAGAGGAGATCTTAGAAAACGACAAGAAAATTACGTGTTTAGAGTTAGGTGATTATATAACCTTGTATATTTTTAATCTCCAGCTTTGATATTCACTTGGTCTTCCTACCTTTACTTCTTTTATTATTGTTGCTAGTCTTGGTAGACTATGCATCTAGAGATAAGCTACATACAGTATATATATATATATATATATATATATATATATATATATATATATATATATATATCATCGCCTCCTACGCATATTGACGCAAAGGGCCTCAGTTAGAGTATACGTTATATATATTTTACACACACACACTCATATATTATATTACACACACACACACACACATATATATATTATATATATATATATATTTACAAATAAATATATATATATATATATATATATATATATATATTACTGTATTCAATGAGATAAGAATAATCTCTCTCTCTCTCTCTCTCTCTCTCTCTCTCTCTCTCTCTCTCTCTCTCTCTCTCTCTCTCTCTCTCTCTCTATATATATATATATATATATATATATATATATATATATATATATACATATATATATATATATATATATATATATACATACATATATATATATATATATATATATATATATATATATATATATATATATATATAACAGTAATAACCAATTTTCATCTAAAATCTTTACAATCAGTTACAAAAACCTTCCCAAATTTTCTCGCAATTTCTCTTGTATTATCCTTTTACTTAATGTATTCGTAATTCGACCTTCCTCGGGAAATCCGCTAAAAACTGACAAATATTTAAAGAAGACATCAACGTCCAGATGGGGAGGGCGCATGGGGTGCCCCAGCAAGGTACCCCTCGTCCTAGGGGGGGGGGACGGATACTTTAAAATATACAAAAGAAACTGAACAGAAATAGAAAATCTAAAATAGTTCAACCAAATCAAAACTCAACCTGTATTTTATTACGTCGAGCGATTTACGCACACAACCGGAATGAACTCCCATTTGGTTGGACATGGAATAATTCACATCAAAAGAATGGCAAGGCTGCTCTCAGCTCTGATGGAAAGAGGTTAAATATGGATTTGCGTAAAAGATTATTATCCCATTTGATCTTTCCATATGCTCAAATAATCATTACAACTAAGTCTACTAATTTATTCAATCCGGTATTCTACCTAGACAAGACCTAGAGACACGCAGGCTGGAAAATATCAAATAATTCTTCAAAGTCTTAAATCAAATAAGTCTTCAGAGTCTTAAATCAAATAAGTTTTCTGAGTCTTAAATCAAATAATTCTTCAGAGTCTTAAATCAAATAAGTCTTCAGTCTTAAATCAAATAAGTCTTCACAGTCTTATATCAAATAAATCTTCACAATCTTAAATCAAATAAGTTTTCAGAGTCTTAGATCAAATAAATCTTCACAGTCTTATATCAAATAAGTCTTCAGTCTTAAATCAAATAAATCTTCACAGTCTTATATCAAATAAGTCTTCAGAGTCTTAAATCAAATAATTCTTCAAAGTCTTATATCAAATAAGTCTTCAAAGTCTTAAATCAAATAAATCTTCAAAGTCTTAAATCAAATAAGTCTTCACAGTCTTATATCAAATAAGTCTTCAGAGTCTTAAATCAAATAAGTCTTCAGAGTCTTAAATCAAATAAATCTTCACAGTCTTAAATCAAATAAGTCTTCAGTCTTAAATCAAATAAGTCTTCAGAGTCTTAAATCAAATAAATCTTCAAAGTCTTAACTCAAATAAGTCTTCAGAGTCTTAAATCAAATAAGTTTTCAGAGTCTTAAATCAAATAAGTCTTCACAGTCTTAAATCAAGTAAGTCTTCACAGTCTTAAATCAAATAAGTCTTCGGAGTCTTATATCAAATAAGTCTTCACAGTCTTATATCAAATAAGTCTTCAGAGTCTTAAATCAAATAAGTCTTCGGAGTCTTATATCAAATAAGTCTTCACAGTCTTAAATCAAATAAGTCTTCACAGTCTTAAATCAAATAAGTCTTCACAATCTTAAATCATATAAGTCTTCACAGTCTTAAATCAAATAAGTCTTCAGAGTCTTAAATCAAATAAGTCTTCACATTGTTAAATCAAATAATAGGAGAAAGAAGAACTGTCTTCACAATCTTACATCAAATGATAAGAGAAAAAAAGCTAGACTTGAAAAGTGATATAGTTTAAAGGTCACTCATGACTCACGCACGGCAGAAGCAAGAGGCAAGAGCCAGGCTAATACCCTAGAGACTGACCATATATACATACGATCAGCGCTCAACGACCTTCTCCATCACGCTAGGACCAGGGAGGGTCAGGCAATGGCTGCTGCCCAAAATCCCCCATTCCCAACTCACATTGATGGTTAGTTTCAGCGGGTCTCAAACTCCGCTCCATCACGATTGAGAGACCTGTGACGGTGCCGAGAGAAAGGTTGTGAACTCAAAGGCAGTGTGAAAGCAACTGAGTTAATTTATTATGGAACACTCTCCTTTATATACAAAACCTCAAGGCAACAGGCAATTACATGTTCGAGAAAATGACAATGTTACAAAGGCGACACGCAGACATGTTTGTTCTGGTTTTTTTTTAGTGCGAGGGAAGATCGAAGATACAAGCATAATATATACAAAAGGAATTATGTACAATTGTGTGACACACGGTTGGTACAGACCTATACCTAAACCGTGCAGTCCATTATAATGCTAGGCAGGGACGTTTCAAAATTTGCGACCAGAAGTGCTTGTTATTAAACATTTATGTGGGAAGTTTAATAGAAAAGAGAAAGAGCTGTAAAATACTTACTGTATATCGACTTTAAAACAATGTGTGAAATTGCATATAATGTTGGTGAGAGCAATAAAAGTGCCTTTAGGACGAAAATGTACATACTTTAAAACATGTGTGAAATAGCATGCAATATTGGTGAGAGCAATAAAAGTGTCTTTAGGACGAAACTGAAACGAGTATAATACATAAACGCATCGGTGGGATTCTGAAATGGTGTGTTCGTTATCTTTAAGGATAAAGGGAAGTAGTCTTAGCAAGACGCAAGAGTTGAAAATAAACTTTATCCAGGAACATGGGACACTATATATTGGCCTTGGGGACACTAAATGTAAGTAAGGACGTGTACCAACCGTGTGTCACACAATTGTACATAATTCCTTTTGCATATATTATGCTTGTATCTTCGCTCTTCCCTCGCACTAAACGAACATGAAAATTCATGTCTGCTGTTTCCTCTGTAACATTGTCTGTCTTGTTAACTTGTTATGTCCTGTTGCCTTGAGGTTTTGTATATAAAGGAGAGTGTTCTATAACAATATAACTCAGTCGTTTCCAACCTGCCTTTGAGTTCACAACCTTACTCGGCGCCGTCACAGACGGTAGGAGAATGGAAATAGTTGATTTACATAAGTACATAGAATAACTATAAAGGATGGGAGACGTGAGACAAAATTTTCCTTGCTTAAGGTAAGGATAATTGAATTGCCAGTGAAACTCAAGATGGAATAGGATGTAAGCCACATATTCTTTTTATAAAAGTGAGGTGTAAATATTAGGCATATAGGGTAAAGGTATTTAAATACACTGTTAACGAAATATCCTCCCTTATATAATAAAGAGCAAGTGTGTGGCTATATATATACAAATATATTTAATTCCTGTCACGCTGAGTGGCCGGGGAAGAGAGTAATCATACCCTGGTGAGAGGGGGTTTCCTGGATAGGCACACTCGGAAACCAGAATCTCCAACAAACTGCCAAGCATGAGAATTTAAGTTAGGATATGGGGACGGGACGGGAACGATTGAATCAGTGTGCGCAAGTGTGTATACGTGTGTGCATATCTACCTAAATAATTAGCCGTCATTTTTTATGGGTCGCGTACACTAGTATAAAGAATTATAAGGTTGATATAATGAGGGATATTGATATATATATATATATACACACACACACACACACACACACATATATATATATATATATATATATATATATATATATATATATATATCCATATATATATATATATATATATATATACAGAAGCATAAAAAATTAGTTGAAGTAAATAAAAGGATTAGCCAGATTATTTCAAGATGCCTTGGTCACGTGGTGAGAAAAGAAGACATGACTAGTGAAATGTTTATGCATCCGACGTGCTAGGAACTTAAAGGAGAGGAAGGCTATAAAAGAGTGGATAGATACTATCCAAAACATAATGAAAATAACGATCCTTGACATTTACAAATTGCGAGAGTACAAGCAAGAAATAAGTGATAGTGCAGCGGATGAAAAAGGGGTTTGACGGACCAATGATGAATTATATCTTTAAATCTAGGATATATATCCCTAATTTAAGCATATCCATATCTTTAAATTAAAGTTTCCCCCATCCTTAAATATCAAACATCGATATGCTTAAATGCAATATACCCATACCCTTAAATTTAGGTTACCCCCATCATTAAATTCAAGTCATCCATACCATACATTCAAGATGTCCATATGCTTAAATTCATAACATCCACATCCTAAAATTTAAGTTACCCTAATCCTTAAATTAAAGACATCCATATCCTTAAAATTCAAGATACTGCCATCCTGATATTCTAGACATCCATATCTTTAAATTCAGGTTACTGTCATCCTTAAATTCAAGAATCCATATCCTAAAATTTAAGTTACCGCCATCCTTAAATTCAAGACATCCATATATTTAAATTTAAGCTACCGCTATCCTTAAATTAAAGACATCCATATCTTCAAGTTACCGCTATCCTTAAATTCCAGACATCCATATCTTTAAATTCAAGTTATCAGCATCCTTAAATTCAAGACATCCATATCTTTAAATTCAAGTTACCGCCATCCTTGAATTCAGGAAATCTACATCTTTAAATTCAAGTTACTGCCATCGTTAAATTCAAGGTATCCATATCCTAAAATTTAAGTTATCGCCATCCTTACGTTCAAGATATCCATATCCTAAAATTTAAGTTATCGCCATCCTTACGTTCAAGATATCCATATCCTAAAATTTAAGTCACCCCCATCCTTAAATTCAAGATATTTATATCCTAAGATTTAAGTTATCGCCATCTTTAAGTTCAAGATATCCATATCCTGAAATTTAAGGTACCCTCATCCTTAAATTCAAGATATCCATATCCTAAAATTCAAGTTACCGTCTTCCTTAAATTCATGATCTCCACATTCTAAATTCAAGTTACCATCTTCCTTAAATTCAAGATATCCATATCCTAAAATTCAAGTTACCGTCTTCCTTAAATTTAAGATATCCATATTCTAAAATTCAAGTTAACGTCTTCCTTAAATTCAAGATATCCATATCCTAAAATTCAAGTTACCGCCTTCCTTAAATTCAAGATATCCATATCCTAAAATTTAAGTTACCCCAATCCTTAAATTTAAGATATACATATCCTAAAATTTAAGTTATCCCAATCCTTAAATTTAAGATATCCATATCCTAAAATTTAAGTTACCCCAATCCTTAAATTTAAGATATCCATATCATAAAATTTAAGTAATCCCAATCCTTAAATTCAAGATATCCATATCCTAAAATTTAGGTTATCACCATCCTTAGATTCAAGATATCCATATGCTAAATTTTAAGGTATCCCAATCCTTAAATTCAAGATATCCATATCCTAAAATTTAAGGTACCCCAATCCTTAAATTCTAGATATCCATTTCCTAAAATTTAAGGTACTCCAATCCTTAAATTCAAGATATCCATATCCTAAAATTTAAGGTACCCCAATTCTGAAATTCTAGATATCCACATCCTAAAATTTAAGGTACCCCAATCCTTAAATTCTAGATATCCATATCCTAAAATTTAAGGTACCCCAATCCTTAAATTCTAGATATCCATATCCTAAAATTTAAGGTAACCCAATCCTTAAATTCAAGATATCCATATCCTAAACTTTAAGTTACCCCAATCCTTAAATTCTAAATATCCATATCCTAAAATTTAAGGTAACCAATCCTTAAATTCAAGATATCCATATCGTAAACTTTAAGGTATCTCAGTCCTTAAATTCAAGATATCCATGATATCAGGGAAATCAAGATAAAAACAATATATTTAAATACTTAATATTCCATTCCAGATCTGTACACGACATAACCTTTCCTCTATGGAAGAGTTCCTCTGTTTACATACCAGATACTTTATCTCCTGAGAGAGAGAGAGAGAGAGAGAGAGAGAGAGAGAGAGAGAGAGAGAGAGAGAGAGAGAGCCGGTATTAGCATCAATGGAAGATTTCCTGTTTACAAACGAGAGAGAGAGAGAGAGAGAGAGAGAGAGAGAGAGAGAGAGAGAGGAGAGAGAGAGAGAGAGAGAGAGAGCCGGTATTAGCATCAATGGAAGATTTCCTGTTACAAACGAGAGAGAGAGAGAGAGAGAGAGAGAGAGAGAGAGAGAGAGAGAGAGAGAGAGAGAGCCGGTATTAGCATCAATGGAAGATTTCCTGTTTACAAACGAGAGAGAGAGAGAGAGAGAGAGAGAGAGATGGTGTGTTTGCATCAATGGAAGAGTTCCTGTTTACATACATCGAGAGAGAGAGAGAGAGAGAGAGAGAGAGAGAGAGAGAGAGAGAGAGAGAGAGAGATGTTGGCGAATTAGCATGAATGGAAGAGTTCCTGTTTACATACGAGAGAGAGAGAGAGAGAGAGAGAGAGAGAGAGAGAGAGAGAGAGAGAGAGAGAGAGAGAGAGAGAGAGAGAGAGAATGTTGGCGAATTAGCATCAATGGAAGAGTTCCCGTTTACATATATCGAGAGAGAGAGAGAGAGAGAGAGAGAGAGAGGAGAGAGAGAGAGAGAGAGAGAGAGAGAGCCTGTAATAGCATCAATGGAAGATTTCCTGTTTACATATGAGAGAGAGAGAGAGAGAGAGAGAGATGTTGGCGAATTAGCATCAATGGAAGAGTTCCCGTTTACATACGAGAGAGAGAGAGAGAAGAGAGAGAGAGAGAGAGAGAGAGAGAGAGAGAGAGAGAGAGTGAGTTGATGAATTAACATCAATGGAAGAGTTCCTGTTTACATACGAGAGAGAGAGAGAGAGAGAGAGAGAGAGAGAGAGAGAGAGAGAGAGAGAGAGAGAGAATGTTGGCGAATTAACATCAATGGAAGAGTTCCTGTTTACATAAGAGAGAGAGAGAGAGAGAGAGAGAGAGAGAGAGAGAGAGAGAGAGAGAGAGAGAGAGAGAGAGAGTTGAATGAATTAACATCAATGGAAGAGTTCCCGTTTACATACAAAAGAGAGAGAGAGAGAGAGAGAGAGAGAGAGAGAGAGAGAGAGAGAGAGAGAGAGAGAGAGTTGGCGAATTAGCATCAATAGAAGAGTTCCTGTTTACATACGAGAGAGAGAGAGAGAGAGAGAGAGAGAGAGAGAGAGAGAGAGAGAGAGAGAGAGTTGAGGAATTAACATCAATGGAAGACTTCCTGTTTACATACGAGAGAGAGAGAGAGAGAGAGAGAGAGAGAGAGAGAGAGAGAGAGAGAGAGAGAAAGAGTTGAGGAATTAACATCAATGGAAGAGTTCCTGTTTACATACGAGAGAGAGAGAGAGAGAGAGAGAGAGAGAGAGAGAGAGAGAGAGTTGAGGAATTAACATCAATGGAAGACTTCCTGTTTACATACGAGAGAGAGAGAGAGAGAGAGAGAGAGAGAGAGAGAGTTGAGGAATTAACATCAATGGAAGACTTCCTGTTTACATACGAGAGAGAGAGAGAGAGAGAGAGAGAGAGAGAGAGAGAGAGAGAGAGAGAGAGTTGAGGAATTAACATCAATGGAAGAGTTCCTGTTTACATACGAGAGAGAGAGAGAGAGAGAGAGAGAGAGAGAGAGAGAGAGAGATGTTGGCGAATTAGCATCAATGGAAGAGATCCTGTTTACATACGAGAGAGAGAGAGAGAGAGAGAGAGAGAGAGAGAGAGAGAGAGAGAGAGAGAGAGAGAGAGGGGGAGAGAGAATGTTGGCGAAGGTGTATCAGCATCAAAAGAGTTCTTGTTTACATACATCGAGAGAGAGAGAGAGAGAGAGAGAGAGAGAGAGAGAGAGAGAGAGAGAGAGAGAGAGATATGCTGGCGGATTAGCAACTAACTAATGTAATATATTCATAAATATCAAATTTAAAACAAACCGGTATTCATCCTACGCCGCAAAGAACATAATCTAATTACCACAGCTTTAATCTGCCCATGAACCCGTTCACCTGAAAGATCCAGAGCTGATTTGCAACCCTACACATAAACAGTACTATGTTCTCTTTTGCTCGTAATGATAACTTTCATTTGACTGTTTTTGAAATAATATTTCCCCTTCTTAAAGGGTTTTATTTATGTGGTTTAATATTCGCCTATTGCAGAAATAATTTAGAAGGAAATGTGGATTTAATCTTACTTTGTTGTCAAGAGCAAAATGATTAATCGTCCTACATTTTGAGAGTATTTTTCTACACATCCTCATGGGGAAAGTTACTTAGCTTTTTTAGCATTGTTATATCTGATGTAATATAGTCGGGCACACTATTCTGTTTTACTTCTCTCTCTCTCTTTTTTTTGTTTACTTCTCTCTCTCTTTTTTTTTTTAAGTGTTTAGTTTATATATGAAAGATCTATTTTAATGTTGTTCCTAATTTTTATGGTATTTGATTTTGATTCGTTCATTACTTTCCTTATTTTCCCCTGCTGGAGCCCTTGGGTTTATAGCATCTTGCTTTTCCAACTAGGGTTGTAGCTTAGCTAATAATATTAATAATAATAATAATAGTAGTAGTAGTAGTAGTAGTAGTAATTATAATAATAGGTAGTAGTAGTAGTAGTAGTAGTAGTAGTAGTAGTAGTAGTAGTAGTAATAATAATAATAATAACTTACGTCCCTCGTCCAACAACATATAATAACGATAGTTCTTATTACCTTCACCAACGAAGTTGGAAGGAGGTTATGTTTTCGCCCCTGTTTGCGTTTCTTTGTGTGTGTGTGTTTGTGTGTGTGTTCGTCAACAACTTCCTGGCCACAATTCTAATCGTAGAGTAATGAAACTTGCATGGATTAACTATTATGTAAAAAAGCTGGATATTAATAAATTTTGGAAGGTCAAGGTCAAAGGTCAAGGTCACAGTTAAGCAAAATGTCCAATTCACGTTGACTTGGTTCATATTTGAATGTATGAAAATACACAAACATTAATACATGGTAAGGCCAAAGGTCAAGGTCAAGGTCGGGCAAAGAGTCAAGAAATAAGTTGCCGTGGTGGAGGTCTGCGCTCTACTGAGTTCCCCTCCTCTAGTTCCATTTTTTTTTCTTTCAAACAATAGCTCCATATTAGAGTCACCTGCCAGTGATGTCATCACAAATTCTCAGCAAAGTAAACAAAGTAATAAAGATCGTGATCATTCTTTTAAATATATGAAAATTCTCATTAATTACATGGATCTTTCATTACTATAAGAATTATTTCCTTTTATTCGCCAACATTACATCATAACCCTTCTTTGACAAAAATGCCATTTACTGTAACCCTCTATATAGTGTTTAAAAGTTTAAAGGTCGATTTACAGCAACCCTCTATACGAAATGTTTATATTCAAATGTCAGAGACATGGAACAAGACAATACCATAGAGATCGACCATATGATCAGCGTCCAGCCACCCACCCACCCCCTCAACCCACTATACGAGCCAGGGAACCCAGGCAATGGCTGCTGATGACTCAGCATATATACTTATAGGCTCCCCAAATCCTTCCATCACTAACTCACGTTACAAGAAGAGTGAGATTACATTATTATTATTATTATCATCATCATCATCATCATAATCATCATCATCATCATCATCATTATTATTATTATTATTATTATTATTATTATTATGAAAACTAATAGCTAACGTACAACCCTAGTAAGAAAAGCGGGATGTTATAAGACTGAGGGTTCCAACAGGGAAAAATAGCCCAAAGAGGAAAGTAAATAAGTAAATAAATAAACTACAAGAGAAGTAATGAACAATTTTATAAAACATTTTAAAAACAGTAACAAACATTAAAATAGACTTTACATACATACTCCATTAAAACTTCAAAAAAACAAGAGAAAGAGATTCACAGATATTTTTCTTTCAAGCGTAATTAAGAAGAAGCGATTCTCATCTTAATTTGTTGGACAGAAACTTACGGTCTATTAAATTTCTTATTCCTGATCTAGATATTAATCTCTGGCACCGTCGTTCAATTAGTTCATTATGTATGTTGCATAAGATTTTTCACAACTCTGACCATCCTTTACATTCAGATCTCCCTGGACAATTCTATCCTGTTCGTAATACTAGGCAGGCAGTTAATTCTAATAGCCAGGCCTTCTCTATCACGAGGCTCAATACTACGCAGTACTCTAGAAGTTTTATTCCAGCTGTGACCAAGTTGTGGAATGATCTTCCTAATCGGGTGGTTGAATCAGTAGAACTTCAAAAGTTCAAAGTTGGAGCAAATGCTTTTTTGTTGACCAGGCGGACATAGTCTTTTTATAGTTTATTTATGACATATTTGTTTTTTGATGTTGTTGATAGTTTATTATATGACATGTCTGTTTTGACGTTGTTTCTTATTTTAGAATGATTTATTGTTAATTTATTCTCTTCATTTTACTTATTTCCTTATTTC
>NC_090766.1:20724149-20736649 GCF_036898095.1 Palaemon carinicauda
ATTTTAATTAAAAATCGTCTCTTCTATCTACTTTCATATGAAGCTTCCTTTATCGTATAATTCTATAAGAGTTCTTTTTAATTTAATTTAGAGTTGCATATAATCTTCCTTAGTTCTGTTTGACCTTCCTTTGATTAATTATTAAAAAGGGGTGGGGGAGAGTATCCAGCCCAATTAGTTAAGAAGGAATATTTAATAAAAAAAAATACTTCCACAAAGAAGTTTTAATTTTAATCATCAAACCTTTGGTTCTCAAAAAAAGGGAAATTCTTAAAAAGGTTAATAAAAACTCTTAGAATTCGATAAAACATGAGATATTTTTCTGATAAAACATAAACTTCTGCTTTCAAAAATGACTGCAATCCATATTTCATCGTTAATATACAAGTTTTTAGCTTCATTATCTTTTGAGAAGCAGGAATGTGTTTTATGTTGGACAAGGTGATTAAATACATGACTTTGTGCGTTTGTAGTAGATTGTTACAGAGTTACTTCCGTATCTCTTAACAAATATTACCTAGTCACTAAAAAAAAGTACAGGTAGGCAAATTGCCGGGACGAAAAAGTCCGGGGACACAATTGTCCTGGACATAACTGACCGGGACGTTAATGTGCAGTACGCAATTGTCCTACCACCCTTCGTGTATCAAGGACTATGTGCCTTCAGGAGAAGTAAATTTCCATGGGTCAACACACGATACTTGACGGACAACGATGATGATATTGGCCAAGCAGCGACTGGCGAAGTGGCAAAGGATTGTGGTGGCCTATTGAAAACGTCCCGGCCCGGCGTTCTGCTGGATGGGAGATCGAGTCCAGCACAAACTCGATAGTTTCTTGTAGTGTCTGCAACCTTACCATCCTTGTGAGCTAAGAATACGGGATTTTAGGGAATTATATAGGTATATCTCCTGAGTCATTAGCAGCCACCGCCTGGCTCTCCCTGTTCTGGCTTGTGAGGAAAAAGGGCTTGGGCGCTTATTTTATGAATATATAGACAGTCTCTAAGACATTTTCACAGTACCTTGCCTCTGCCATTCGTGAGTGGCCTTTAAACCTTAAATAAACTCGAGATGGCGGGATATGTGACGTCACCAAGGCCTATACCCACCAGCACGTAATGTAAACATTATAATTAGAATATCTTATCTCCCACATTATACCTCTTTGTAATGTGTAAACTTTTAAGGTTTAGATATCTTCGTAAACCTTTAAGAAAAAAACTATACACAAATAGGGCAAGAAAGATTGTGGAAGCGTTCAGGGTTTCCATGACGTCACAAAAAAGGGGGAAGCGCTCTGGGTTTTCATGACGTCATCAACGTTCCGAATGTTGGAACCGTTTTTCTAGATCTTGCTGTCACTAACCCCTTTCTTAGTCTGTTCTAAATATTCTCAGTCTGTCCTAAATTAAGTGTTTTCTTTCTTATAATTCTCCCCTTTTTCATTGTGAGTGAGCAGAAGAAAAGTGCTTGGGTATAAATACCATAAATACAGATGTTCAAAGTGCCTTTGCCCGGAAGCTGTAGTTGGAAAAGCAGGATGCTATAAGCACACAGTCTCTAATAGAGAAAATAGCTCAGTGTAACCTCAAGCAAAAGAACTCGAATCCAAGTCACTGGATGACCAGGGTACAGAGGCTTTGCCACTACCCATAACTAGAGAACAATGGTTTCATTTTGGAGTGTCCTCCTAGAAGAGCTGTTCATACGAAAATCCAAATGTAAAACGTAAGGTGATACATTCCATTGCAATATACCATTTATGACATCAAAATCACGAAATAGCTAATATCGATACTTAGAAATATGACAAAATCAGGAACCTCTGGAATCTAATTTTACAAAATTATCGGCAAAACGAAATCAAGTAAGTGGGGGAGACGAAAGATAAACCTTTTTTGGGCAGATAGTAAAAAAAAAAAAAAAAGGTAACATAAGACCAGACCAAGACCTATATTAACAAACAGGAAACAAATTGACGAAAAGCAAAATACTTAAAATATCAAATAAATAAATACAACATGAATAAAATATGAGATAATACTATCAAAATGGAAAAGGTACAAGAAGCAATGTCTCTCCGTTTCTTACGTATTTCTACTGCCTTAACAAGATCCAATGATGAAGCCACCAAACCTACAAGGTCTCTTAATGTTTCAAAGATCCTTTTAGTTATATATATATATATGTATATATATATATATATATATATATATATATATATATATATATATATATATATATATATATACATATGTGTGTGTATGTATGTTTACTCAACTACATACTTTAAACATAAGCATATAAGTACGACTATCAACATCACTTTCGGAGTAGGGATATCTTAACTTGGTGAAAGGGTTTATGTATCGCCATGATAGGTAAAGCTGTACTAGTCAGTGTCACACCTACTAGGTTGCTTTGCTGTAAGCGCTCAGACTAAAGTCTCCCACCATCACCAATCCGCATTGACCAGCGTGGTGATGAAAATGGCCAAACTCCAGACGTGAATAAGAACATGTTTGAGGCCTTTACCCTGCAGTGGACTAGAAACGGCTGCATTTGTTGTTGTTGCTTACAACTATAATGTGTATATAAATAAATACATACATACATACATATATATATATATATATATATATATATATATATATATATATATATATATATATATATACAGTATATATATATATATATATATATATATATATATATATATATAAATGAATATATATATGTATATATATACATATATATATATATATATATATATATATATATATATATATATACATACATATATATATATATATATATATATATATATATATATATATATATATATACTCTTTCATTGGGACTTCTGTAAGTAAAATACAGAGCATGGTACCAGGTAAAAAAGCGTAAGAACTCTAGCAAAACATGAGAATAACACCTCAGCAATATGCAAATGAGGTTTGGCAGGAACTTGCAAACAGAGCATTGGAAATCTCGTGATAGGGTCACTAGTAAAGAATCTTTAAGAAAACAAAAGGAAGAAAATCCGTAAAGAAAATAAGAAAATTTAAAGCGATATTCAAAAGTGGATCCAACGAAGAGTTTACTTAAATAGAGGATGCTTTTGTTTTTGTCATACCGCATTGGTTAAAAGATTTAAAGGCTGCTCATGAAAGGCAGAGGCAAGGGACAGTGACAATACCGCAGAGAATGACCAAGGCTCCTCTCCACCCAAGCTAAGACGAGGGAGCACCAGGCAATGGCTGCTAGTAGACCCATAGGCACCCCAGAAACCACTCCTTAGCTCACAACGATAGTGAGGTTGCAGACACTACAAGAAACTATCGAGCTTGAGAGGAACTCGAACCCCAGTCCGGCGATCGTAAGACAGACATTTCCAATAGACTACCACACCTCTTGCTGCTGCTGTTTTTGTTTTGCATGAACACGGTATAATCATAAACAGCTACATTCTTAATATAATATTGATATGGAAGGAAGTATAGAATTGCTGATGTATTTTTAATGTTGAATTTCAGGCTCTAAGGTTGAAAGAATGTTCTGTGCCGTAGTGGAACACCAAGAAATTATAGTTGAGAGAGAGAGAGAGGGAGAGAGAGAGAGAGGGAGAGAGAGAGAGAGAGAGAGAGAGAGAGAGAGAGAGAGAGAGAGAGAGAGAGAGAGATTCTAGTCTAAAATAACCTGTAAATATAGGTTTTGATGGAAAATTACCAATTGGATGAAATAAAGCGAGTTGACGAACACTACATCTAAAGTGTAGCCTATACCCCTCTTCAAATATGATAATAATAATAATAATAATAATAATAATAATAATAATAATAATAATAATGAAAAGTATTTGGTTAAAATTAAATGGCTCGAGCAATTATTCTAATACCTTTCAAAAAAAAAATGTGGATTTTACAATTACATGACTAAACCTGTTATTATTATTATTATTATTATTATTATTATTATTATCATTAAATGCTAAGCTACAACCCTAGTTGGAAAAGCAGGATGCTATAAGCCCAGGGGCCCCAAAAGGGAAAATAGCCCAGTGAGGAAAGGAAATAAAGAAAAATAAAATATTTTTAAAAATAGTAGCAACATCAAAATAAATATTTCCTATATAAACTATAAAAGCTTTAACAAAACTGTACAGAATTCTACCCGTTGGTACAGACTAAATTACCTATCATGCGTAAACAAATAGGTCATCGATTTAATTACCTATCATGCGCATACAAATAAATAAGACATCGATTTAATGACCTATTATGGCAGGCAAATAGTAATTGACTTAATTACCCATCATGCGCATATAGGCAGTAATTGACTTAATTACCTATCATGTGCATCCAAACAGTAATTGACTTAATTACCCATTATGCGCATACAAACAGTAATTGACTTAATTACCCATTATGCGCATACAAACAGTAATTGACTTAATTACCTATCATGTACATACAAACAGTAATTGACTTGATTACCTATCATGTGCATACAAACAGTAATTGACTTAATTACCCATCATGCGCATATAGGCAGTAATTGACTTAATTACCCATAATGCGCATATAGGCAGTAATTGACTTAATTACCCATCATGCGCATATAGGCAGTAATTGACTTAATTACCTATCATGTACATACAAACAGTAATTAACTTAATTACCTATCATGTATTGGTGTGCTACTGTCTTAAGCACACATTTGAGTATGAGTTGTTTTCAGATGTATTTAGATGGTTTATTGAACACATCTTGGTGGTTTTTTTAAGTTTTATTGTATATAAACAACTGAGTTAAACATCTCCATCACTGGAGGAAGCTGTGTTGGTCCACATGACCAATTCTGGTGAAGTTTAGATAAGAACTGAACAAATTACTGATATCCCAAATATCGTATGCTTGGTTTACTTTAGACACGTGACGGAATCGGAAGACACCTGCATCCGGTGACGTCACAAACTTTCACACGAAGAGTTAATGTGTTGACACTAAGAAAGAATGACAACTTAGCATCTTACATCCTGTACACAATTTGAGTTGACCATAGCAAATCTCACGGCCAGCTCTTCCAACCAACATGACATATTACGTCATTTGTTTTAAACATGTAATATTACTATTCTAATCATTACATATGCTCGGCCAGCTATCTCAATTTTTTTTTACAAAAATTTAACAACAAGCCGAAACATGGTTATTAGGTGTGACTGGACATACGTATCATTCATTGTCCAAAACTAGCTATATCCAACTGAGGACGAATGTCCAAATAGGCACATCAAAATTAATAACAATAATGCATACAAAAAAAGATATTACCAAAGCAAAAAGAAAAATGCATGATAAAACCAAGATCATACATATGGTACATTGCTAGCAAATGATTACATGGTACCAAAAAACAAAACAAATTCTGACTTACAAATGATTCGGTAACTTGATAAAGAATAATTGTTACCTTTGTCAGAAACAAGATACTCAATATTCAGTGCACAAATACGAATTCCTGGTACGTACACGTACCACGGTTTCGTACATATATATATATATTTATATATAGGGCTGATACATTTTATTAGATGCCCATAGATTCTGTTATATATCTTATATATTTTTTTTTTTTCTTTTCTTTTTTAACATTCCGGCTTATATATTTTTATTAGATGCCGAGAGAAAAAAATGATTTATATCCTTTTTTATTTTTATTATTTTTTTAAATGTTATTTTAAATGTATTTTTAACAATGCAAATGTAGAGAATTTCTTTAATTACATATTACTAGCGTACTAGTCAGCTTTTCATACAAACATCATCCTGACAAATTACTCCCTTAGCGAATGAGGTGGCCACTCATACAGCTTTGAATTGTATCAGGTAAGGGGTATTGTCAGGGCTATTCAACTCGTTCCTTTGTAGCTGCTTGCTGTGCCGTAACCTACGCCAAACAAGGATGTTCACGGCGATAAAAATTAACGCCGTTCCAAATAAACCTGCTAGTAATATAGGTTGAAGAATCTCTGTGTAAGTCGGCGACAGGTGGTCCTTTTCGGTAAGTTTCATTAAGTGTTTCGCCACACTTCCTTTATAGGGGAGAGGAAGTGCGGGCGTTGTAGAGGTCCACGTGAAGTTCGCGAAGTAAGCACGTTCTCTGATGATTGTCCGTAGGCCAGTCACCATGGAATTCGGGGAAGTCCCGATACAGCCATCTGCTGCGACGAAGATGTGGTTAAATGATGTGGATCCGTCAGGGCATGATATATTGAAGCCGTCCTTGTCGTATCGTATCCACGAGCCATTATTTAGTCTGCAATTGAATTCCTTATTGTCAAAGGGATAAAGCTTATCCAGACAATTTTCACTTGTATGGGAGAGAGCACCGTCTAGCACTATACCTAACTCGCATGAATCCATCAAGTTTTTACGGAATTCAAATGAGTCAGCTGTACATATTTTTCTATCCATTGCGTCTGAACAGTGAGTTAATTGATTTAAGTCTTTAATGACCGTATATGTTTCCTTGTCTGGGGAAATCAATACGTGTCCTGTCAAACTGGATATTACTGGATTTGAGTGATTCGTCATGAAAGTCGGAAATGGTGATATCCTGTAAGATTGCCAGGCATCAGAAGAATCAAAGGGAATTGTAATCCTAATCTTGTTATTATCTACGTTTACTGTAATTAGGCTGTAATAAAATTCTAACCTATGTTCGTCTAACAAAGGAACATAGCCTAGTTTATCCCTAGTGTTCTCCAGAACTAATTTTAAGTAACGTATAGGCAACAAATGGGGCGACAATACACCTTTAGTTGCTAACGTGATAGCTTCTACATAATCCTTGGATTTCTCAATGAAATGTGCAATTCTGTTATGTATGTGATCTATCTTTGAATCATAATACGTTAATGTTGCTAACAAATCCTGTACTTCCATAATTTGAACGATATTATCTGAATGTTCATTTAACAAATCCATAATTTTATTGATTGAAGCTAACTGATCCCTTAGTTCTGACATAATCAATTCATCTTTATGAGTCAAGAACTCAATTTTCTTATTTTGATTACTAATTTTAAGACGATTGGAAAGTCCTAAACCTAAACTTGCAACAGACCCAAAGATGCTTAATGCAGCATAAATGAACGGATTCCGTCTTTCTTTTTGTTCGTGTCCTACAGTCCACATCAAAAGGTCATAAGCCAAAGATCCTGTCTCTCCAGTCTTATTCTTTAAGTCATCAGATAGCATCTCTGCAACTTTTAATGTTGAGCTAAGCAAACTCTTAGTAGTCAAATGAAAATGTCTCCTATGCAACTCATCCAATGATGCAGAAAACCTTGAAATGGCGGTTCTTAAGCTAGTGACATCATTCTCTTGAAGAAAAATTGCTTGCATATGCACTTCGACAATTACGTTGGTTGATGTAATAAAAATGTCTTCTTGTCTTTCAACTATATTTCCATATTTAAAATATATATTCTTAGTCTTAGAACTCATCCCATACGAAAAAAATGTCTGAGCGAACAATATCACTCCCAACAACAAAAAATTCATCTTGGAAACCTGTAACGAGAAAAAATATATGTAATTACTCCTGTATTAAAAAGAAAACTTTTAAATTAAAATTTTTCCTCACTTCTTTTTAATTTCTTATGTGAGACAATGGTACTATTCTCTCATCCGTGGGTTGGGCTACATTTTGAATTCTAAACCTATTGGCCGTTAATATTTCCAAAATGTTAAATGGGCCTTCAAACTTAGGTGTTAGTTTATAGTTGAGCCCTTTTCTGACATTGATTTGAATATAGATGTTATCACCCACGGTATATGTTTTAGTTGGTTTCGCTATTTTATCATGATTCCTTTTCATTATGATTTGTGATTCTTCTAAATTCTTTCGAAGGATATCATATCGACTTATACTTGCATTTATACATTCTTTTAAAGGATTTGATAGATTAGTTGTAGGCGTTAATACATGGAAAGGTGTTCTAACTGGGGTACCATACAATGCTTCATGCGGTGACATTTTAATTGATATATGATATGAATGATTCAGAGTACTCAGTGCCGCCGGTATTGCAATATCCCAGTTGGGGTCTGATCCCCCTAGTGTTACCCTTAATATATTTAATATCTTCCTATTTGCTCTTTCCACTAGCCCATTCGACTCTGGGTGATATATCATGGTATTGATCTTCTTTATTTTGAGGAATTCACACAATGAGGTAAGAAAGTGATTATTAAATTCACCACCCGAGTCTGAGATTATCATGTGTGGAATTCCATGTTTACAAATGTAACACTCGTAAAACTTCCTAGCGCATTCAATCGCAGTTTTAGTTTTAAGCGCTATTAGTTCTGTATATCGAGTTAAAGCATCTATAATTACTAAGAGGTGCTTATTCCCTCTGTCTGACTCGTAAAATCCTGTTAACAAATCTAAATGTATTCTTTCAAAGGGTTGATTGGGAACAGGATAAGCTCCTAAGCTAACAGGTGTTTTCGTATGCCCTTTGTTTTCCTGACATGTGCGACAATTAGCTATGTGTCTTTTTATATCTGTAAGCATTGTATGCCAATAAAACAATGATTTGGCTTTCTGTGACATTAATGAGAACCCAGGGTGTCCATGTAATGGATTTGAATGCAACCAATTCAGGACAGTGGAAACAAGTGAGTTTGGTACTACTACCTGGTCGTTAGTTACATGTGGTGTATTGCGGGTTTTCCTTGTCACAGTCCTACACAGAATATTATCTTTGATTACATAATTCTGCTGCTTATACTTTATATATTCTTTTTCTTTATGATTGCCTTTCAAAGCATTTATAATTGTTTCTATTTTCTGATCTTTTCTTTGCTCAGTCTGTAACAATTCAGCACTCCAGCCTAAATCTTCTTGTTCAGATATTGTTTTTACAATAGGCATGGATGTTGATATATCTATTAATTCAGCTAAAGACTCCGTACAAGATGACACGGGGTTGCGTGATAATGCATCCGCAATGATATTTGCTTTCCCAGGTAAATACCCGATTCTTGCGCCAAAATCTTGAATGATTAAATGCCACCGAGTTCGTTTAGGGCTGTGATTGAAGCCTTTAAAGAACTCTGTTAGTGGTTTATGGTCAGTAAGAACCTTAACGGGATAACCGTAAATTATGAACTTAAAATGCACTAGCGAATTAACAATAGCTAGTCCTTCCTTGTCTATTACTGCATATTTACTTTCGGAAGTTCTCAATTTTCGAGAATAGAAAGCTATCGGGAAAAACTGTTTATCATATTGCTGAAGCAATACCCCTCCCACTCCTAAGTCTGAGGCGTCTGTTGCAATGAAGAATTCCTTACCGAAGTCAGGAAATTTTAAGATAGGAGAACTACACAGTTCATCTTTCAAAGTATTAAACGCCTGTTGATGTTGCTCAGACCATATGAAATCTACGCCCTTCTTCGTAAGATCAGTTAAAGGAGCGGCTATTATTGAATAGTTGCGTATAAAACGCCTGTAATATCCACTACAACCCAGAAATTGCTGTATTCCCTTGACATTAGTAGGTATGGGAAAATTACGTATAGCCGACACCTTATCATGGACTACTTTAAGACCTTGGCTTGACACCATGAAACCCAAATATACTAATTCTGTTTTGAAAAATTCACACTTACTAATCTTTACCCTTAAGTTATGTTGTCTTAATCTCTGTAGTACTAGTTCTAACTTACGTAGATGTTCTTCTAAGGTGTTGGAAAAGATTACAAGATCATCCATATAGGCATGCAATATATCCCCTAACAAGTCTCCAAACACTATGTTAATCATTCTTGTAAATGTTATAGGAGCACAACGTAAACCAAAAGGCATCCGTAAAAATTCATAATGTCCCCTGGCTGTGCTGAAGGCTGTGTATGGGATACTATCTTCTTCTAATGATATCTGGTGAAAGCCTTTAAGTAAGTCCAAACTGGTAAAATATTTATTCTGACCTAACAAAGACAAAATATCGTCAGTACATGGCACTGGGAATCGATCAGGGATCGTTTCCTCGTTTAGACGACGAAAGTCGACACAGATACGCCATGTTCGATCTTTTTTCGGTACAACTATTAAAGGAAAATTATAAGGGCTATTTGATTTTCTAATGACTCCTTCCTCTAACATTTTACCTACTTCATCATTTATTTCATTCTGGAATTTCATAGGGAGTCTGTACGAGGGTACATATATAATTTTCTGTTTGTCTTTTAACCTTATTTGATGCTCGATCACATCTGTTTTCCCTAAGGATCCATCCGTAGTGGAAAAGACATCTGTATATTTATTTAAAAGTTCTAAAATTTTCTGCTGAATTTCTTCGTCTTGAATGTCCTTACTGATTTTATTTTTAATAGATCGTAAAAGGGATTCATCCGCAACTGATTGAGAGTGATTGATTTCAGCAACGGTAAGAATACGATGTTTATAAACTTCTACATCCAAGATATGTTGATTTTTGTGAATTACTAAAGTGTTATTTAAATGATTACAGACTTCGATATTACATTGCTGATGTGAGCCTACTGTATAAATAGCTTGTGTGACAGACAATCCGTTGGTTTTCAAAGTATCGGAAAGGATTAATATTTCAGATCCCGGTAGTGTTTTCTTTATTTGCACTATTAAATTCGAAGGTATGTTTGGTTCGATATATTGCGTGCAAGATGATATTACGGGTGAACGAGAATTCTGCTGGGTCGCGTGTATTATTTCTTTATTAGTGAGACAAGTTATTGGTTCTTCAACGTACGTTACGGTTACATTTGTCGTCTCCTTTTTATCCAAAACTGACTTTAAAGTATTAGAAGACTTATAGAATTTCCCTTTGATATACACGCCGTGCTTTGCAGGAGCTAAGATAATGTTTTGATTTCCCATAGATGGGTATCCTATAATTACAGCTGGATACATATTAATGTTTTTCACAACAACAAATGTATCGGCAAACGTGCGATTACCGACTCTGAACTGAATATGAGTTATGCCTATGACGTTTAATTCATTATTTCCTATACCTGAAAGTCTGATTCCTGATTTTTCAATCGGAAAGTTCGAAAACAACAAATGATGCGTCTTCAAATCCATAATATTACGTGGACTACCAGAGTCAAAAAATAACGTAAAGGATTTGTGTTCTAAATTTACAGCATATAAGGTTGGCCGTAACTCATTTTGGCTTATTATTGTATGAATTCGTTGCAAATCTACGGGAGCATGCACTGTTTTACTTAATTCGGCCGTGTGTTTCATAGGAAAATCTATTGTCTCACAATTATCTGATAAAACATTAAATTGATTATTCAATACTATTGATGTTGACATAAATGACCTTGACCCAACATCACTCTCTTCCCCTCTAGAGTTAACTATGTGGTATTTGCTTTGTTCTGCACATTCTGAAAATTAGGCTGACTTTGCGAGGTCTGGTTTGACGGCCCAGGCTCAGCGATATTTGAAGAAGTGTTTGTTTGTTTCGGACTCTGAACTGCATTGACATTTTGTTGTTTCTTCTTATTGTTAAAATGAGGATTTTTCTTTTTATTTCCATATGGAACTGACTGTGGAACTGACTGTGTATTTCTAGGATATTGTTGTGTCTTACGCGCGTAACATTGACTATAAGAATGTGATCCTGTGTTGTGAACTGAACAAAATTTCGTTCTACAGTCTGCGCTTATGTGACCTTGACGTTTGCAGTTGTAACACGTCACTCCCGCTACTGGATTATTAATTACGTTCACTGTTTGTGGTTTTGTTTCATTCTTAGCAAAAACTTGAGTTAACACGGGATCGAGATCTGGACACTTGGACATGTGCTTCTTTATCTGTTTATAGACATCCAATTCCGTACTTGCAGGCATTAACTTCTTATCAAAGCACCGCACTAAAGCTTCAGGCAACATAAGTGTCATGCAAGTTAAATACATTAATCGTAAAAAATCTTTCACGGAGATATTATCGTTAGTAACCCAAGTGGAATTACCTAAAATGTCCTGATATTCGTTAAGCCTATCAGCTATGAGAGCTGCTCTCTCAACAACATTAAGCCGATTCATAGTGGCTTGATTAAGTGTATTTCGTAACGTTAACACTACATCCAAAGCCTCTTCACCCCCATAGATCGCGCGTAACCTAACTTTGAAATCATCCCAAGTAACTGCTTCCTGAAATGAAACACCTCTTAAATACGCACTCGCATCCCCCTTAGAAAAATCTATAAAACTTTTAGCTTCTTGTAATTGTACAAAAGGATCTACGATTTGTTTGGCATTTAAATGGGCATCAACGGATGAAATCCATGACTCCACATTTTGTGGCAAGAACCCGTTGACACGGCCTTGAAAAGGAAGGATTGCTGACCTGGCATTTACAAGCGTCACAATTGGAGGAGGATTAGCCTGGCCTACACCACTAGGTCCAGGGGTAGGGCTGACAGGAGGA
>NC_090766.1:20741649-20746649 GCF_036898095.1 Palaemon carinicauda
GGGCCCTAAAGTACACCCTTCGTGGCCTAGGTGGATTAATACATCCTTCGTGGCCTAGGTGGATTAATACATCCTTCGTGGCCTAGGTGGATTAATACATCCTTCATAGTCTAGGAGGATTAATACATCCTTCGTGGCCTAGGTGGATTAATACATCCTTCGTGGCCTAGGTGGATTAATACATCCTTCGTGGCCTAGGTGGATTAATACATCCTTCGTAGTCTAGGAGGATTAATACATCCTTCGTGGCCTAGGTGGATTAATACATCCTTCGTGGCCTAGGTGGATTAATACATCCTTCGTGGCCTAGGTGGATTAATACATCCTTCATAGTCTAGGAGGATTAATACATCCTTCGTGGCCTAGGTGGATTAATACATCCTTCGTGGCCTAGGTGGATTAATACATCCTTCGTGGCCTAGGTGGATTAATACATCCTTCGTGGCCTAGGTGGATTAATACATCCTTCGTGGCCTAGGTGGATTAATACATCCTTCGTAGTCTAGGAGGATTAATACATCCTTCGTGGCCTAGGTGGATTAATACATCCTTCGTGGCCTAGGTGGATTAATACATCCTTCGTGGCCTAGGTGAATTAATACATCCTTCGTGGCCTAGGTGGATTAATACATCCTTCGTAGTCTAGGAGGATTAATACATCCTTCGTGGCCTAGGTGGATTAATACATCCTTCGTAGTCTAGGAGGATTAATACATCTTTCGTAGTCTAGGAGGATTAATACATCCTTCGTAGTCTAGGAGGATTAATACATCCTTCGTGGCCTAGGTGGATTAATACATCCTTCGTAGCCTAGGTGGATTAATACATCCTTCGTAGCCTAGGAGGATTAATACATCCTTCGTAGCCTAGGTGGATTAATGCATCCTTCGTAGCCTAAATGGATTAATACATCCTTCGTAGCCTAGGAGGATTAATACATCCTTCGTAGCCTAGATGGATTAATGCATCCTTCGTAGCCTAGATGGATTAATACATCATTCGTATTCTAGATGGATTAATACATCCTCCGTGGCCTAAGAGGCTTAATACATCTACGTGGCCTAAGAGGATTAATACATCCTTCGTGGCCTTACCCCTATCACCCCATATATTCCCTTTATCATTACTATTTTGGTATTTTAAATTTCATTAAATTTCTAACGAGTTTCTTTTTTACGATGTATTTACGACATGATTTCAATGGATGAATGAATGAAGCTGCAAATAAAGGAGAGAACACCATAATGAAAGCAATGTATGAATGATAAATAAATAAGTAAAAATGAATGGGTTAATTTATTCTCAACTTTTTATACAAAAGATAACTACAAACTTAATTTCTTAAGTTTACTACTATGAGATTCAGGGCCTCTGTAACACGGTTTTTTCGCAATAATTTTTTATCTATGAATTTCATAAATATAACGCTTCTTCAGAATGCACATTATATCTACACATAAATTTTGACTATATTCTGCATTACGTAGGTTGAATAAATTTGGTACTTATAATGTAAAAGCGACGTTTTTTGAAGACGGGCCAACTTACTCAGAGAAAAGGTTTCGAAGGCACTCGTTACGTAACTTATGACGGCATTTCTTCCCTCTTTCTCGATCGATGATTGGCTATACGTAACGAAGGCTATACCTCTGCCAACAATGACACAAAGTTTAAATAAAAGCAAAGCAGTACACCTTTATGAACTCTGAAACCTCTCCGCTGATAATTGTCATAATGAACAAACCAACAAAATATGTTAATAAATAGAAAAACACTTTGATTATTAGTCTAACTCCCAAAATAAGTTTCCTAAGATATTACAGTCTACTTTATAGGTCACAATCAGATTGACAAGGTGTAGGGAATAGTTGGTAATTTTCAAAAACGTAGTGGACAAGCTTGATTTGATAATTGCTATATCCAATGTCACGCAATTTTTATTTATTGTCTATCTACCTACCTATTTACTGTAGAAAAAAAAAATAGCCGGTACCGTATTTTGGCTTTAAACCTTCACCAATAATTATCGTCAGAATGATGACTTCATGAGGCTCCACCCACTTTGGCCTCGTTGTAATTCAGGATAACACTGAAGGCTATCATGGGCATTGTTGGATCAGAAAATTTAATTTCTGGCTATAAAAACTCATTTCTAGAGTAGTTGTAAGAAGTGCTAAATGATCCTCAAAGATCTCAGCAGTTGGCCTAAACGTTTAATTCATGTATACTACTGCTACAGTAGTATTACTACGCTAGCACAGATACCCCACCCACATTTATGTATCGTTCCGCCATTCATAAAGTCTTTGTAATGTTTTTTCACAGTGCAATAAGCCATGGCCTCCTCAGAAATTAAGTTTAACATTAGATGATAGGTTATTTCACTAAACTGACAAATTATGGCAACTGGGTATGTTATTGCCGATGTTGAAGCTAAAAGTAAAGTATGGTGTCATTCCTTCATTGCATATCATCTTTACTACTATTTGTTTTGCTACATGTAGTAATTATTTTAAAGGATAAAGGAATTATGTTCACTTTACTTCTATAATTCCCATTAGATGTACAAATAAAACTCCTAAAACTATTCCTGATTTATTTACAAAATGCAGCCATGCCCAAAACATATACAGCCTAAGAAGCAGGAAAAATATTATATCGGATGATCCGTTGGTCTGATGGAGAGTTTAGCACAAAATTCTTATTTTAACAAAAATAGTTATATAAAGACTGTTTACATACAATCTCTCTCTCTCTCTCTCTCTCTCTCTCTCTCTCTCTCTCTCTCTCTCTCTCTCTCTCTCTCTCTCTCTCTCTCTCTCTCTCTTGGTGGCATAGTGAATAGTTAATGGAAATGTTCAAAAGCCTGAATGACATTACAAGTATTATGAATCAGTGTTACGCTAAATACAAATCAGACCATAAGCATTGGATTTAAACTAGAACTGAATAATTACCTATTCAGGCTATAGTAAACATGGCCACGGGCTTTCTCTTGACTGTATAAAGTTGCTAAGTTCGTAAGACAAATGCAGTTTTGCAACCACGGGGGCAATTCCAAATAGTGTTAGCTATTCTTGACTGTTAGGGGTTTCAGAGCCGATGGAACAAGGTGAATAGGTGTCTGGTGGATGGGCGGGGGCAAAATTTTGTCCAAAGGTGTTTACATTGCTTACGTAATGAATGTTTTCAAATCTTGGCTCGTTATCACTGGCCATGGCGTCGGCTGGATCATTTTTTTACTCTATAAAAAATTAAACTATCGGGTTTAGGTAATTGAAAATGCTGACAAAAATTTGTGTGTGGTTGTAAAATATACATATGTCAACTTTCAGCTACATCCGATGCATTGATAAGGGAGCAAAGTCCAAAAACCGTGTTACAGAGGCCCTGAATCTTATAGTAGTATTGAATTATTCATCTGAAACGGCATATACCATGAATTCTTTAATTTCAAAACTAGATATACTACATATAGCACAGACCTTAGACTTTATAAAACCCTTTGTGCAAAAAAAAAGGACAAATAGCTTTAGGAGGGAATATGAAAATTAATAAAAAACTATATTGGATTTGAAACGTAGACAATGTTTATAGTCATATTTTTCCTTAAAAAAAAAAAAAAAAAAAAAAAAAACAACTATAAAATGTGTGATTAAAATACATTAATTGGCAACAAGCATAACCAATCAAAAGCGCGCGCACACACACACACACACACACACACACACACACACACACACACATATATATATAATATTATATATATATATATATATATATATATATATATATATTAATAATAATAATAATAATAATAATAATAATAATAGTAATAATAATAATAAACTATAATGACTAGTATGATAGCTCCGTCAAACTCTGCCAACTCTGTTGTGAAAGTGACGATGGCCTCCAAGATACAGAGTATCACATTCCTGGAAACAATTTCACCTTATATAGTGCAATTAGAGATGCTGACCTAGAAAATGGGTATTATTCAATAATGTCTTAATGTCTGAAAAGGACATTGCCATAACTGGTATGACCAACTTGAAACCTGAAAGACTGAAAGACGGTAAAAAATATAAATTGGCTTTACCATGTAGGAAGGCATAAGCTATCTGTTTTACTCTTGTATACAGGCAAAAGAATAAAGTATAACATCTTTTACTCATCAAACAACTCTGGGATCTTTGGCATTCTATGATGCTCGTACACACGGTTACATATTTGCCAAGGTACGAGTTAGTCAAGAGCAAATCAAAATTCTATAAATGATTTTCTCTCACAACAACAATGTATTGATATCCTGCAACGGTGGTGTTCCAGTTTAGTGAAAAGTCATGCTTTACCAGTATAAAGTAAAAGGTAGAGAGGTTGGACAACAAAAAGGAAAGAAAAGAAAACATAAAACATAGGTAATGCGGATAGTAGTTATAGCAAGTCTTCCATGGTCTTTCACCTTGCTTGATGGTGCAACTCGGCAACACTCATCTTTTTTTCTCTTCCTCTAGTTTATTTTTTTAAGTTTTTTATTAGTTTATATATGAAAGATTTATTTCAAAGTTGTTACTGTTGTTAAAATATTTTATCTTAATTGCTCATGACTTCTGTGGTGGTTTATTTACTTATTTCCTTTACTCACTATGCTCGTTTTCCCAGTTGGAATCCTTGAGCTTATAGCATCATGCTTTCCCAACTAGGGTTGAAGCTTATCTAGCAATAATAACAATAATAAATTGCAGATAGGGGCTGAAGGAAAGCTGCAAAGACTCAAGATAAGGACATGAAACTCCTTCAAGTAATGATAAACCCCTTAAAGCCAAGAAAGGTTTTGCTGACTGCTACTTTTATCCCTTTAGAAACACTTCCAAGTGAGCAGAGATAAATATTATCATCTCACAAAGGCTGAGCAAGTTGTCCCTAGTAACAAAGCATAAACCCTTCCTAAAGTTCCATAGAAATTAAGTACCTGAACTTATATCTGTAGAGTTGGT
>NC_090766.1:20749149-20771636 GCF_036898095.1 Palaemon carinicauda
TCCAGTGTAGTTTACGTATCATCTCTCCTCACCTAAATTTATAAAGAGGGAAACTATGATATAAAAGTCTTCTTATATCTGTAGGATACTGTAAAAGTCTCCGGCGTTTACTAAAATTACAGAGATCTGCAGGATATTCTTGAGGACGTAGTAAGAAAATATTAATGATACTCTGCGATAAGGAATGATTGAAGACCAGCCACCCGTTGAGATACTACCGCTAGAGTTATGGGGTCCTTTGACTGGCCAGACAGTACTACATTGGATTCTTCTCTCTGGTTACTATTTATTTTCCCCTTGCCTACACATACACCGAATAGTCTGGCCTATTCTTTATAGATTCTCATCTGTCCTCATACACTTGACAACACTGAGACTACCAAACAATACATCTTCTCCCAAGGGGTTAACTACTGCACTGTAATTGTTACTTCTTGGTAAGGGTAGAAGAGACTCTTTACCTATGGTATGTATCTCTTACAGGAACAGGACATTCCAAAACTAAACCATACTTCTCTAGTCTTGGGTACGGCCATAGCCTCTGTACCATGCTCTTCCACTGTCTTGGGTTAGAGTTCTCTTGCTTGAGGTATACTTGGCCACACTATTCTTCTAATTTCTCTTCCGCTCATTTTGTTAAAGTTTTTATAGTTTATATAGGAAATATTCATTTTAATGTTACTCTTCTTAAAATATTTCATTTTTCCTTGTTTCGTTTCCCCACTGGGCTATTTTCCCTGTTGGGGCCCCTGAGTTTATGGCATCCTGCTTTTCCAACTAGGGTTATAGCTTAACTAATAATAATAATAATAATAATAATAATAATAATAATAATAATAATAATAATAATAATAAGTATCTCCGCCAAGGAAGTTATAAAATAGAGGCGATTTATTTCTTTGTTTGTCTAACGACATGATTACGTCAAAACTACTCGACAGATTTTCACGAAATTTTCACAACCGATAGATCTTAGGTCACGGATCCGGAACTAAATCTGGATTTACATTTTCCACAATTTTAAGGATAACATAAAAAAAAATTGACGGATTTTGACGAAATTTGCACCACAAATAGATCTTAGGTCATGGAAGACCCCATTAAATTTTGGAGACGATACAGATCCGGATCCGGCTTCTAGATCATGCTTTACATTTAACGCCATTTTAAGGATAACGTCAAAACAAAATCATGGATTTTGACGAAATTTTTAATTACAGATAGATCTCAGGTCATGGACGACTCTATGAACCTTAACCTTTGGAGGAGGTCCGAAATCTTATATAAACGCTCTTCTAAATCCTACAGAATAAATACGTAACAGTAAATTAACTCTGAGTTCATTCCTTCATGGCTTCTATATTAATACATGCTACACAACGAAAAGCTTTATTATGACGTTATTAAAAGGATAAGTCGTAAGCAGGTCGTCATTTGTTTTGCTTTGATTTTTAAATGTTTTATGACTTGGATTATTTATTTTTTCTAATTAAAAGACGGTGCTATAACAAAGTGCCAAATTCAGTTGGTACATTTATTAATGTCGAGCTTATCGCCTTTGCATAAGAACTTATCAATTAAATGTTTAGATCTATGACTGCTAAATGATTGTCAACTTTATCTCATACTTATTTTCTAGATAGAACTACTAAAAGTTTTTTTTTTCATATTTATTTTGTAGATAGAACTACTAAAAGTTTTTTTTTCTCATATTTAATTTCTAGATAGAACTACTAAAAGTTTTTTTTCTCATATTTAATTTCTAGATAGAACTACTAAAAGTTTTTTTTCTTTTTTAATGTCCTCTCTCTTTCCGACTGTTTTGACTGATAGTCTGAGAGCGATAAAATAGTAAATTTACTGTATGGGTTTATGACGGCATACATTACGAATGAAAAACGGCAATAATGATGAACGTAGTAAATCTGGGGAATAATAAAGAGAATCAAAAGCTAATTACTTTACCTAAGAAATGAGATCAAATAAAGCAAGAAGAAATCATCGAAATTATATACGGGTAATTAAATAGGTACATCTATATGACGTACAAAACCTGCACAAGTTAGAATAATAAAGTAAACTTAATTATACCACAGCATAAATACAGAAATACCGTTTAACTATTGCCGTCTGCAAGAATAAAAAACGAGCGAAAAATAACTTTTAAAGAAAAATTAATTAGTAACATTTAACCGCTGTAAAGAAAATTAAGAGAAATTTAACTAACAGCTTGAATGCACACACACACACACACACACACACACACACACACACACACACACACACACACACACACAAAAAAAAACAGTATTTACAATCAAAATGCAGGTTAGAATTGGGGAGAGGAAGTGGGTGGAACTGCATCTGCCTGGGGAAAGAGACGGGAGGTGGGGGGGGAGGGGGAGAGTAGGGTGCTACCTACACTCGACCCAACGACCAATTGAACTAGGTAATAACCCCTCATTATCGACTCCCTTCCGAGTCCTTTGACGTCTTGCAGAACAAGCGATGAACGCCACATTAAAATCTGAAGTTTCGACATCAACAGTTCGACCCTTGGTATTCTCTCACATGGAAGAGACAATTAATAAGGAGCTGGTTTTATAGTCCGCTGGGAAACGTGGTCGGAATTTTACAATCAAATGCCTTGAGCAAGAGTCTCATCTGGGGATAAAGTCGTACCGTTGAATAGTTGTTTTCATGAGGTGTTGGGCAAGTTTTAATTTAGGTATAATAAGAGTACATACGTACACTCACATATCATTAAGGTGTCTTTATTCATTGGTAGAGAGACCGTTTGGCTTAAGCAAGGTCCGTGGTTCAATTAAATGTTCTGCTGCCCGCCAGTTGACCCAGTTGAAAATTGGTAACGGGAACTACATACACGGTCTCTTAAATTGATAAATAAATAAATACACACACACATATATATATATATAAACACACACACATAGAGTATTATATATATATATATATATATATATATATATATATATATATATATATATAATATATATATATATATATACAAATACCGGGTTCTGAATGGGGATACCTAAACGTGGTGAAAGAGTTTGGATATCTACATGATCAGCAAAGTTGTGATAATCAATGTTGGTTTTCAGTGAGCGATCAGACGAAAATCTCCCACCATCACCAATTCACACTGGCCAGCACGGTGATGAAAACTTGCCAAACCCCAGACAAGAATTGACATGTCTGAGGCAAGAAACAGCTGCATTTATTGTTGTTGTGTACACGCGTGTGTGTGTGTGTATATATATAGATATATATATATATATATATATATATATATATTATATATATATATATATATATATATATATATATATATGTATATATATATATATGTATATATATATATATATATACATCCAGACACTTGCTCTTTATCATATAAGGGAACTAACCCACGAGAACTGTAAATCGACCAAGACTAAAAACTTAACCAAACGCAGAAAGCAAATCCCAACCCGCAAACAGAGAGAGAGAGCTGGTTTGTGAGATAACAAAATGCCCGCATGAAGACGTCAGGATTAAAAGGGCCATCGCTCAAATGAAACTTGTTCATTTTCTCTTACGACTTGCACGGAGTCGGAGGGAGTCACGCGAGGATGACTCATATCTCAAAGCTAAAAGGAAAACGGGGTGAAGGTGCAATGAAAGGAGAGAACAAAAATTGTTCTATTAATTAACTTGAAGGAGAACAAGTTTTTTTTTTTATCTTTTTAGTCTACAATATTACTTAAAGCGTAACTTCTGGCAAATGTTTTCGGGTTTTTTTTTTAGCTTTATTTCTCTTTTTTTTCTTCTATTGACAAAAATCCAAAAATTCGTCGGTACTTTCTAGAAAGTAATGTTATGGAATTTTAATCATAACTTTTGAAAAATGAATTAGGTTCTTGGACTTATATTTTTTTTTTCATTCTATCGCCAAAACTTGACAGTACTGTCTAGAAACTCTGTTATGGTTATGTTGTTTTCTTTGTTCTATAAAGTAATTCGACGCGTAACTTATGAAAAAAAACGTTTAGCGTTTTTAGCTTCATTTACTTTTCATTTTCTTTCATCCTTCTATTGCTAAAATACACAGTACTGCTTACAAATTAATATAAGGATAGTTTTTTCTTTTAAACAATACGCTCTTTCTTGTCCTTTTCGATAAGCACTATTTACTCATACTTATTACAAAGTTCAGCAAAAGGAGATCTGAATTATTCGCAATGACTCAGATCCTCAAAAAATTTTCGTTATAATTTCCAAAGTTTTTAATGAAGCATATAAAACAATGCAATGTCTCCTTGAAGGAACAATTTAAACTACTGCAACTTTTCAGTATAGCACAGTTTAAAGGTTCTAATATTAATCATAAATGGCAGAGGCAAGGATCAGTGACAATGCCCTAGAGAAGGACCATATATGCATTATAAACAGCGCACAGGCCCCTCTCTGCCTAAGATAGGACCAAAGAGGCCAAGCCAATGGCTGCTGATGACTCACCAGGTAGACTTCTATGCTACCCCCAAAGCACACATCCTTAGCTTACAAGGATGGTGAAGTTGCAAACACTGCAAGAAACTAGCAAGCTTGAGCGGGACGCGGGACTCGAACCTCAGCCAGCAAATCGTCAATAAGGGACGTTTCCAATAGGCATAAAAAGAGGTAGCTTCCCTCCATACAAGTATTATAGCATTAAGTGGGGTGACATTCAATTTAAATCCTTCAGTAGGACTTTGATACTCCTGATAAACAGTCCAATTACCAGAAAAAACAAAGTAGAGACAGACACATCTACCATCAAAATAAATATCTTAAAAGAAAACAAATAACGACAAAAAAACTTATTGACAAAAATAGAACCGAGTCAAAATTGCAATGGTAAAAAATATTCAGAACGAAAATACTCTAGTATAACGAATCGGTTGTTTTTACGGTCTCAATAACTCAATGACGAATTCTAGGTATGGCTATTAGCTTAGGGAGTGGGGGGGGGGGGTTAAAGAAAAGGGGAGGAGGGATGCTATCCGCTTGGGAGAGGAGTGAGAGCTCCAGGAACAGGGGAGGAGGGAAAGAGGAACTACATGTGATAATAATCAGGGTTGTCAGGTTTTCTAAATGAGAATAGGCCAACTTCTAATTAACTCCAGCGTTAAAAGGCCAAGACATTAGTAGAAAAAGGCCAAAAATATAGCTTTTAAGGCCAATCTATTTTAATATCTTTAAAGGCCAACAAATTTAAAAAGGACAATTTTCAGGTTTTGGCCTGAAAAAATGCCAACCTGGCAACCCTGCTAGAAATAAGAAGGCAATTAAAGGAAAGAAGCGCACCCAGGGTCGTATGATGGCTTGAGCCAGCCGTCATTCAACGGCACGAAAACATTGGCCTCCTTTGACGAGCGGCAACTCCTCAAATTGGTCTTAAAGTGGCCGTAATAACAAGGCTTTAAGCCGCAATGCCAAGCCATCATTACGCACAGCATCTGAATGGGCGATTAGGATTCCTTCGTCTCAAAAGGGACACCACCAGAAGGAATCCACTGATAGCTCGTGTGTAGCTTTGCCTCAGAAGGACTAAACTCTGTGCTAGAACAACAATTATCTGGTATGTATGATGTGATCTATTAAGAACGTTGTTTATTATTATTATTATTATTATTATTATTATTATTACTAAAACCATAGTTAGAAAAGTAAGATGCTATAAGCCCAGGGACCCCAACAGGGAAAATAGCCCAGTGAGGAGAGGAAAAATAAAATATTTTAAGCACAGTTACAACATCAAAATAAATATTTCCTATATAAACAATAAAAACTGTAACAAACATGAGGAAGGAAGATTATATAGAATAGTGTGCCCGAGTGTACCCTCAATGCTTTTCAAGGTCACTCATGAATGGCAGAAACAAAGGACAGTGACAGCCCTGGCTAGCATGATAATGCCCTAGAGACTGGCCATATATACAAATGATCAGCACCCAAGACCCTCTCCCCCCTACCAAGAAAGGGGAGAGCCAGGCAATGGCTGCTGAGGATTCAGCAGGTAGACTTATAAGTTCCCACAAACCCTCCTATCCTTAAATCACAAGGATAGTGAAGATGCAGACGCTGAAAGAAACTATCCAGATTGAGTATGACTGGAAGCCCAGTCTGGCCGATCGCCAGGCAGGAATGTTTCCAATAGGCCATGCCTTATTGCCTTAGTTTATGTTTGGGTTCCCCCAGGTCCCTCAGTGTGAGGCACCTCGTATATCCACAAGAGAGTTGCTAATGTATCTTTTGGTGTATTTTGCATCTTCCATGGGAAAGTGGCACTGACAAGATAAATTTCGTGAATGAACCACAACTTTTAGTTTTTAACTACTTTCTTTTTCAATTGGAAACGATATGAGGCATGTGTATTCTGGCTATGAGGCTCAGGCCAGATTTCAAGGTCAAGAGAAAACTGGAAAATTTAATAGGTTAGAAAACAATAGAGAAAAAAAAATGTTGAAAGGGGGAGGGGTAGACGGCTAAAAGTCTCAAAAATCCTTAATGAATAACAATACTTATTCTTAAAATTGTTTTTCCTCGATTTGTCAACCTCACTACTTTTTTACAATTCTTCTCGGCAACATTGAACGGGCTGACACAAGTCTCTGTTTAAATTTAGTTTATATATGAAAGATCTGTAAATGCTGTTAACATTCTTAAAATATTCTATTTCAATTGTTCATTACTTCTCATATGATTTATTAATTTCCTTATTTCCTTTCCTTACTGAACTACTTATCCCGTTAATAATAATAATAATAATAATAATAATAATAATAATAATAATAAAACTTTCAAAACCAAATTATTGTAAATGTGTAATAGATATGTCTAACAATAACAGATCTGCAATAAAAGGTAAATTGATAACTAAATCATTTTAGTGATTCAATGTAGATTAAACATTTTTTATCTAAACGATGACAAGACTCTGGATCAAGAACAAAAATAGCTCGTAAACAAATAAACTGGGCTTTAAAACAATACCAATAATAAAAATAATAACAATAATAATAATAATAATAATAATAACAAAACAATTAATTCAAATTTAGTAGACAAAAATAGAACCGAGTCAAAATTGGAAAGGATAAAAAATATTCAGCACGAAAATAGTATAACGAATCGGTTGTTTTCACGGTCTAAATAACTCAACTGACGAGTTCTAGGTAAGGCTATAAGGTTTGGGGGAGGGGGGGAATGTTCCAGGAATAGGGGAGAAGGGGAAGGGGAACTACATATGATAAAATCAGGGTTGCCTGGTTTTCTAAATAAAAAAAGGCCAACTTCTAATCAACAGCAGATTTAAAAGGCCAACATATTAGTAGAAAAAGGCCAAAATATACCATTTAGGGCCAACCAACTTTCATATCTTTAAAGGCCACCAATTTAAAAAGGACAACTTTCAGATTTTTGGCCTGAAATAAGACCAACCAGGCAACCCTGCTAGAAATAAGAAGGCAATTAAAGGAAACAGCGCACCCAGGGTCGTATGATGGCTTGAGCCAGCCGTCATTCAACGGCACGAAAACATTGGCCTCCTTTGACGAGCGGCAACTCCTCAAATTGGTCTTAAAGTGGCCGTAATAACAAGGCTTTAAGCCGCAATGCCAAGCCATCATTACGCACAGCATCTGAATGGGCGATTAGGATTCCTTCGTCTCAAAAGGGACACCACGAGAAGGAATCCACTGGTAGCTCGTGTTTAGCTTTGCCTCAGAAGGACTAAACTCTGTACTGGTAACAACAATTGTCTGCTCTGTATGATGTGATCTATTAAGAACGTTGTTTATTATTATTATTATTATTATTATTATTATTATTATTACTACTACTAAAACCCTAGTTGGAAAATTAAGATGCTATAAGCACAGGGAACCCCAACAGGGAAAATAGCCCAGTGAGGAGAGGAAAAATAAAATATTTTAAGCCCAGTTACAACATTGAAATAAATATTTCCTATATAAACTATAAAAACTGTAACAAACATGAGGAAGGAAGATTATATAGAATAGTGTGCCCGAGTGTACCCTGAAGGCTTTTAAAGGTCACTCATGAATTACAGGAACAAGGGACAGAGACAGCCCAAGCTAGCATGATAATGCCCTAGAGACTGACCGTATATAAATATGATCAGCACCCAAGTCCCTCTCCACCATACCTAGGATCAGGGAGAGCCAGGCAATGGCTGCTGATGATTCAGCAGGTAGACCTATAGGCTCCCCCAAACATACCCCCTACCCTTGCTCACAAGGAAGGTGGGGGTTGCACACTATAAAATAAACTATCAAACTTCAGCAGGACTCGAACCCCAGTCCGGACGATCGCCAGGCAAGAATGTTTCCAATAGGCCATCATACATGGGAAGGTGGTAGTGACGTGATATATTTCGTGAATCAACCACAAATTTTGGTTTATAAATACTTTCTTTTTCAATTTGGAAACGATAATGGGCATATGTATCTGGGAGTACGTGGACCAGGCAAGCTTTCAAGATCAAGAGAAAACTGGAAAATTGAATATGTTAGACAATAGCGAAAAAAACAAAAAGTTGAAAGGGGGAAAGAATAGACGCCTAAAAGAGCCTAAAATCCCCAATGAATAACAATAAAAAAATTTAATATTGTTTTTTCTCGATTTGTCAACCTCACTACTTTTTTACAATTCTTCTCGGCAACATTGAACGGGCTGACATAAGTCTCTTTTTATAGTTTATATATGAAAAGTATATCAATGTTGCTACTGTTCTTGAAATGATTTGTTTCAATTTTTTATTGCTTCTCTTGCAGTTTAATCATTTCTTTATTTCCTTTCCTTCCCTAATGGAGCCCTTGGGCTTATAACATCATGCTCTGCCAACTAGGGCTGTAGCTTAGCAAGTAGGAATAATAATAATAATAATAATAATAATAATAATAATAATAATAATAACAATAATAATAATAATGAAATTCGAAATCCTTGAAGCTTCAATCTTTGCTTCTTTTTATCTTTGCTTTTTTGATCAATGCAAAATCAACATACAGTATCTTTCTTCCTGAAAGCCTTGAGCCGTTCATTTCCTGGTTTCTAATAATAATCGTGGGTTAAATCAGGCCAAAGGGTTGCCCATTCCGTTGGCCTCTGCTTAATACAACTTAATAATCCAAAAGGCTAAAATGCTAAAGTGAGACATTACTGGAGAGAACATAAAATAATTGCAAATCTTTTTCAATGGGTAGAGTGTTGAGATCACCTATAAATGCATTTATGATCAAAATCAAATAAAAATTTATCAAAATAATAAAAATAATTGATATAAGGCATAAAATAATAAATGTAAAATTATAATAACGATTACTAATACTTCTATTCATAATAACAATAATAATAATAATAATAATAATAATAATAAGTAAATGATTAAGCTACACATACTCGCGAAAAAACTGGCAACAATAATAACTGGGTTGCGAACAGATAATAATAATAATAATAATAATAATAATAATAATAATAATAATAATAAAAACCATCAAATACATTATAGCCAAAATGATCAAATACTATATAGTTGAAATTGATTACATAAAATACAGAGTAACTCGAAACTAATCAAATTCGTATTGCATAAAAAAAAGTATGAAATAAAATAAAGTTTGAAATTCAATCTAAATTCTAGAGTAAATAAACACTGCAAAAAGTCTCGGATATTTTTAACGAAGGAAATATCATTTCTGTGTTTTTATAAAACTAACTTTTTCCCCTCCAGAGTTGGGATGAGAACCAAATAAAATTGGGAATTTCCGTTATCAAATCCTTATCTGCTCACTGGAGAGAGAGAGAGAGAGAGAGAGAGAGAGAGAGAGAGAGAGAGAGAGAGAGAGAGAGAGAGAGAGAGAAATTGTTTTAATATATATGGCGGTGTTTATTTCTTATTATTATTATCATTCTGAGAGAGAGAGAGAGAGAGAGAGAGAGAGAGAGAGAGAGAGAGAGAGAGAGAGAGAGAGAGAGAGTCATTTATTTGATATGGCCGTGTTTATTTCTTCAATGAGAGAGAGAGAGAGAGAGAGAGAGAGAGAGAGAGAGAGAGAGAGAGAGAGAGAGAGAGAGAGAGAGAGAGAGAGAGAGTCATTTATTTGATATGGCCGTGTTTATTTCTACAATGAGAGAGAGAGAGAGAGAGAGAGAGAGAGAGAGAGAGAGAGAGAGAGAGAGAGAGAGAGAGAGAATCATTTATTCGATATGGCCGTGCTTATTTCTTCAAAGAGAGAGAGAGAGAGAGAGAGAGAGAGAGAGAGAGAGAGAGAGAGAGAGAGAGAGAGAGAGAAATATTTTTATTACATAAGGCCGTAGAGAGACATTTAATGGATATGAGTTTATTTCTTCTTCAAGGAGAGAGAGAGAGAGAGAGAGAGAGAGAGAGAGAGAGAGAGAGAGAGAGAGAGAGAGAAAGATCTGTAAATGTAAATTCTGTCACGCAATTGAAAAGAAGTTCATGACCCGATTTCCCATGATGACGTAATGAAAGACTTGAGTTGTCTAATCCAGCGTTTACATGCTTTTAAGAATGCCTCGCCACCTATTCTTTATAACAGCTCCTTCCAGCAAATTCACTCTCTCTCTCTCTCTCTCTCTCTCTCTCTCTCTCTCTCTCTCTCTCTCTCTCTCTCTCTCTCTCTCTCTCCATCAAAAAAAAAACACTTTCATATTTAAAATAATTATCCACTTACAAAAACTGAATCAAACAGAACATAAAAATACTCTTATGCATAATCGTGAAAACACCGCCCGCCTTCACAAAAACATTGAAATCCCCCCCCCCCCCACAAAAAAAAAAAAAAAAAAACTCCCGTAACATAAATACAACTGTATGACAACTTTTTCCCACATCCCATCTCTCTCTCTCTCTCTCTCTCTCTCTCTCTCTCTCTCTCTCTCTCTCTCTCTCTCTCTCTCTCTCTCTCTCTCTGATACTAATAAGATTACACTCCCTTCGTTCGGAAAACTCGATAACATTTGCAGAATCCATCCAGATGTCTGTGCCGGAGTTGGTCCAGAAAAAATGGTTAAAAATCGTTGACCGTTCTTGATTCATATCTGCTTCTCAATAAAAAAAAATATATAGGCATAGATAGATTGATAGTTTGATAGATAGATAGATGGATATAGATAAATAAATGTACGAGGGAAAGGAAGCGTGCAGTATACCGTGGAACTTCAATGATAAGATTTGGAATATAAAGTTATTTTCTATAAACGTTCATAGTAAAAGCTTAGGACAAATTATTGCGAGTGACTGAAATGTTCATGATTGAGTCAAGCAAGTTTATTAATATGTATCCGGGAGAGTGACTGGTGCGATACCAATGCTGTTTTATATCATAAATAGTGTACTCTACCCGTCAAAAAGGATGTCTAAATATTTAGAATTTTAGATGGATATGTACACGCAAACACAGATTCAACCCTTCCCACACCCTCCACCTTTCATAACTACAATCAGGAAGTTTCGGCAATTTAAGGATAACTTACAATTTATAAAGGATAATTCTGGTCTAATAACAGTTGTAGACTAATGCAAGAGATGGGTGACAGTGACTTGAATTCAAGCATTCGTCTTAACACACTTTGACTAGGGATAAATTTTTGAACTCTCTCGCACGATCCTTGGGCATCTAGATCCTTGATGTAACCCAATGATACTCACGCCAGATAGAAATTAATCATAATGTACACAAAATTAATATATATGCATATATATATATATATATATATATATATATATATATATATATATATATATATATATATATATATATAAAATCATGCAGTTGCATACAAAAGATAATATATCTTTGAAAAAGAATTATCAATTTTCTAAACAATTTCACTAATTATGAGTTACATACGAAAAGAGAAAAAAGGAAAATTATTTTTTAACAAAAGAAAAAAAAAATTTTGAACAAAAAAAAAAATACTTTTTGAACAAATGGAAAAAATAATACTTTTTTTAAACCAATTATATAAATTTTAAGACCATTTCTATATTATGAACTGGAATACAAAAAGAAAAAAATATTTAAAAATAAATAGATATAAATTTTTGTAAATCATTATAATCATGCAGTTGTATACGAAAAGAAAAATAGTAAAAATTGTTGAAACTATTTCTATAATTATGTAGTTACATACAAAAAGAAACAACTATTTTTATTCTTTTGAAACAGTCATAAGAGTTAAATCACAGCATCAATGGCAACTGTCCCACAGCGAGGGTTCTCTTAGCCAATTAAGGTCAGACAGGAAGTACACGGGATAACCTTTAAGGATTTTTATTTTTCATTTTTGTTATTTTCTTCTCTAAATTTCCCGCGTGCAATTTCTAGGCACCGATTTGAAAAAGATCAATTGAGTAAAAAGTAGACCAATCGAATGGATTTTTTAATCCTAAATAAAGGTAAAAATAGAAGTATATAAGTATTAAGTATTCTAAATATTCAGTTTCCTTAGAAGTCTATCATGACTTGGGACTAATCTCATTGATAAGATATAGGAATTATTAATGAGGACATCTAAATCGTGAAAATCCATATTAAGATATAAAAGAAATTACCTCATTTGGCGATTTTCATTGGCAATACTTTCCCTAAATGATAAAGAGCAAGTATTTATATATATATATATATATATATATATATATATATATATATATATATATATATATATATACTTGTATATATATAGGTATATTTATAAATTTATATATATATGCATGTATATATTCATATATACATATATATATATATATATATATATATATATATATATATATATATATATATATATATATATATATATATATATATATATGGATAGGAAGTAGGAGAAGTCATATTTTGGAGAGAGAGAGAGAGAGTACGTCAAAGGGTACACTCGGAAACCACTCTCTCCTGCAAATTGCCGAACCAGCAAGTTGTAGTTACGAAAGGGGAAAAGGGGTGGGAAGGGTTGAATTTGAGAGCTCGGAATACAACAGTTTTCCGTAATAATTAAACATAACGAAACATCTTTTCCCACAATCTGTCTTAAACGTAAAGAAGAAAAATCGTAAAACAATGAATTTTCTAATAATTCAAAGAGAACAAATAATTCAAAAATAAAAGCCTATTTAAAGCCATCAGGATGAATAGCTTTTCCATTAAAATCCTTTAAAGTCAACATAAAACCATTCAATAGAATTCTTTCAAAAATGCCACACCCAAAACTTGCTCCTGAGTATATTTCCAAGTGAGCCTGTACATATGAAGTCTGATATTCAAAGAGATAGAATCTCGACCCTATTGTTGTGAGTAGTTCTTAGGAGCCAACGGGTTACTGCTGCTAATTTCACTGTTGGAGCCCTTGAGTTTGTAGCATTCTGCTTTACCAAATAGGGTTGTAGCTTAGCTAGTAGAATAATAATAATAATAATAATAATAATAATAATAATGAACATCCTTTAGTCGATAGTGTCGATAGTGTTGAAAATAATAAATATAACAACAACAACAACAACAACAACAACAATAATAATAATAATAATAATAATAATAATAATAATAATGATAATACTCATAATAAACATCATTTAATCGATAGTGTTGAAACTAATAAATATAATAACAACAACAACAGCAACCATAATAATAATAATAATAATAATAAACTCAAGCATAACGAAACATCTTTTCGCAACATGCCTTAAACAGAAAGAAAAAGAAAAGTCGTAAAACCAATTTTCGGATAATTTTAAGGAAAGTAATTAAAAAAGAAATTGATATTTAAATCTATTAGATGGTCAATAATAATAATAATAATAATAATAATAATAATAATAATAATAATAATAATAATATTAACAACTAGAAGGGCACTGAGTAGCGTGGGACAACGGTGTCCAAACTCATGGCTGATTACATGAATTGGACATTTTGCTTGACCGCGACCTTAGCTATTAACCTTAAGCTTGCAAAATTTAATCATTTCCAGCTTTTTACAATACAGTCAATCCCTTTAAGTTTCTTTACTGTACGATTAAAATTGTGGCCATGAAGCTGTTTACAAATCAACATACAAACAGGGGGTAAAACATAACCTCCTTCCAACTTCGTTGGCAGAGTTAATAATAATAATAGTAATAATAATAATAATAATGAGAAGAAGAAGAAGAACAACAACAACAACAACAACAAGAATGAGAAGAAGAAAACTAAAATACAAACATCATTTGGTCAACACAAGAGTTTAAAAAAAAAAAAAAAAAAAACACACACTAGAAATATTACCCCAAACTCCATAATACCGACACGATGAGCATTACACGCCTTGCCGCTCCGTTGGTCACCATCGGGCGCAAACAAAGTCTCTCTCAGAGAAAAACAAACAAAGCCTAAGGCTGAGGGAAAAAAAAACTCATTCTCCGATCCGGATACCACCCAGTTGATATTAACCAGCAGCGTGAGATAATCGGGACGGATAATGATGATGCTTATTTGAGAAGGTGCAGGCGCGCGGGTGGGGCAACTTGTTTGCCTGGCGGAACTACTTGGTTTACCTATAAGGATTCCCTAGCGCCGCCCATATTGCTTTCCGAGACGCTGGTCGGTGTGTTTGTTCTCTCTTAATTACCGGGTAATTAGCTGGTTTGTTGTCGGGGACAGGGATTCGAAGAATAGATACGATAGATAGATAGATAGATAGATAGATAGATAGATGGGAGATTCCCAAAATCTTGAACTACCGACAAAAACTAATTCAGGCAAAACAAAAAATTCTTCTTTTAGATTTATTTAGCCGTGAATTTTTAGAATAGATAGACAGATAGATAAATAAATAGATAGATGGATATTCTCAAAATCTTGAATAACGTCAAAACAAATTGATGGATTTTGAGGACATTTTCACCACCGATAGATCTTAGGTCATGGACGACTCTATTAACCTTTGACGGAGGTCCGAAAGCTTTATTATGAAGTTATTAGAAGATATAAGTCGTAGGCATGTCTTCATTTCTTTTGCTTTTCTTTTTAGATGTTTTATGACTTGACTTTTTTCTAATTAAAAGGTGTTATAAAAAAAATGTCAATTCAATTGGTATGTTTATCAATGTCGAGCGTATCGCCTTTGCATAAGAACCTATCAAATAAATGTTTAGTTCTTTGACTGCTTGAAGATTGTCAACTGTATCTCATATCTAGATTCTTGATAGAACTCCTAAAGAGTGAGGTTTTTTTTTCTCCTCTCTCTTTTCGACTGTTTTGACTGGTAATCTGCGAGCGATAAAATAGTAAATTCATTGACATCTATTGTATGTGTTTATGACGGCATACATTACGAATGACTAAAGGCAATAATGATGAACGTAATAAATCTGGTAATAAAAAGAGAATCAAAAGCTAAATACTTTACTTAAGGAATGAGATAAAATAAAGTCCGAAGAAATTATCGAAATTATATAGCGGTAATTAAAAAAAAGTATTTGTTAAATAAGTATACCTATATGACGAAAAAAACCTGCACAAGTTAGAATAATACAATAAATTTAATAATACAGTAGCATGAATACAGAAATACTGTTCAACTATTACCGTCATCAGGAATTAAAAAAAAAAAGTGCAAAAAATACCTTTTAAAGAAAAATTAAATAGTAACATTTAACCACTGTAAAAATGGTAGGAATAAACCTAAAAAAAAGTCCCGAAAGCAAAAGTTTAGTATTTACCATCAAAAGGCAGATTAGAATTGGGGAGAAGAAGTGGGTGGAACTAGGGTGGGCTGACATATGCCTGGGGGAAAGTGGGGGGAGGGGGGGGAGAGAAGGGTGCTACCTACACTCGACCCAACGACCAATTGAACTAGGTAATAACCCCTCATTATCGACTCCCTTCCGAGTCCTTTGACGTCTTGCAGAACAAGCGATGAACGCCACATTAAAATTTGAAGTTTCGACATCAACAGTTCGACCCTTGGTATTCTCTCACATGGAAGAGACAATTAATAAGGAGCTGGTTTTATAGTCCGCTGGGAAACGTGTTCGGGATTTTACGATCAAATACACTGAGCAAGAGTCTCATCTGGGGATAAAGTCGTTACGTTGAATAGTTGTTTTCATGAGGTGTTTCCTAGATTTAATATAGGTATAATAAGAGTATATACGTACACACATTTCATTTAGGTGTCTAAGTTCAGTAGTTGGAAGACCATTTTCCTTAAGCAAGGTCCAAGGTTCAATCACAGGACTGCTGCCCACCAGTTGACCCAGTTGCAAATTGGTAATGGGAAATGAACGGTCCCTTAAATGATTAAATATATTTACGCATATATATATATATATATATATATATATATATATATATATATATATATATATATACAGAATGTATATACAAAAATAATATATACACATATATATATGTATATATACATATATATATACATATATATGTATATATATACATACGCACACTTATATATATATATATATATATATATATAATATATATATATATATATATATATATATATATATATATATGGATTTTGTAATTCATGTACAGTTGGAGATGGTGGAGAAGGATTGGACTCGATTGGTGACAGGAAATTAACGGACCAAGAGTATGCTGATGACGCTGTCCTTATTAGCAGAACACCTCAGGACTTGTAAAGCTTGCTTACCAGAATGCATGAAATATCACATGAGGTTGGGCTTAAGATAAATAGAAGAAAGACAGAGATGATGGGAACAGAATACGTAATGGAAGATGAAATATCATTGGAAGGAGAAAAGATTAATGAGGTGGAATCATTTAAATATTCAAGAACTATGATCTCTAATACAGGATCTTTAGAATTTGAGTTAAATGAAAGACTGAAAAGAGAAAATCAGACAATGGCTAGGTTAAGTAAAATTTGGAAATCAAATCGTCTAAAGTTACATATAAAAATCGGGATATATATCAGTTTATGGAGATCACTGCTACTGTATGGATATAAATCTTGGTATGACAATGAAACAATATCCAACAGATTTTGTACATTTGAGAACAAAGCCCTTCATAAAATATGAAGAGTTGAATGGCAGGGTAGGAATAAAAATGAAACTATAAAAGAGATTACTCCAGTGCCGTATGTGGATGAGATCATGATGAGGGGTAGATGGAGATGGTTTGGGCATGCTCTTCGCAATACCCAAGAGAGATTAGTTCACCAAACTTTCAAATGATCTCCACCATGACTACATGAGTTGGAAGACCCAGGCCTACATGGATGAGGACTACAAAGCGTGAAGTAGATGATGATGAATGGCGAAGCATTGATTTAAAAGCTCCAGACAGAGACGACTGGCGAAATCTAACCGAGGCCCTTTGCGCCAATAGTCGTAGGAGATGATGATGATGATGATGAATATATATATATATATATATATATATATATATATATATATATATATATATATATATATATATACACACACACACACACACCTCCTGAGTGGGGATACCTTGATTAGTACAATCTTGCTGATCATATCTCCATGATCAGCAAGGTTATACTAATCAAGGCCAGACATAATGGGTTGGTTTTTTTGTGAGCGATCAGACGAAAATCTCCCACCATCACCAATACACACTGGTGATGATAACTGGCCAATCCCCGGACATGAATTGACATGTCTGAGACCTTTGCCGTATAGTGGACAAGAAACAGCTGCATTTATTATTGTTGTTGTTGTTGTTGCGTGTGTCTATGCGTATGTATGTATATGTATATCTATATGTATTTGTGTATATATATATATATATATATATATATATATATATATATATATATATATATATATAGAGAGAGAGAGAGAGAGAGAGAGAGAGAGAGAGAGAGAGAGAGGACTGGTGAAATCTAACTGAGGACCTTTGCGTCAATAGGCGTAGAAGGATATATATATATATATATATATATATATATATATATATATATATATATATATATATATAATTTATATATATATATATATAAATATATATATATATATATATATATATATATATATATATATATATAGTATATACACAACCAGACACTTACTCTTCATCATATAAGGGAACTAACCCAGGAGAACTGTAAATCCACCAAGACAAAAAAATTCCCCAAACGCAGAAAGCAAATCCCAACGCCCAAATAGAGAGAGAGAGCTGGTTTGTGAGATAACAAAATGCCCGCATGAAGACGTCAGGATTAAAAGGGCCATCGCTCAAATGAAACTTGTTCATTTTCTCTTACGACTTGCACGGAGTCGGAGGGAGTCACGCGAGGATGACTCATTTCTCAAAGCTAAAAGGAAAACGGGGTGAAGGTGCAATGGAAGGAGAGAAAAAAAATTGTTCTACTAAGTAACTTAAAAGAGAAAAAATTTTTTTTTTTTTTTTTTTTAGTCCACAATGTTACTTGAAGCATAACTTCTGGCAAATGATTTCGGGTTTTTTTTTTTAGTTTTTTTTTTCCTTTTTTTCTTCTGCCAAAAATAAAAATCCACGGTACTTTCTAGAATGTAATGTTATGTAAATTTTGTTTCTACAAAGTAACATAAATCATAACTTCTGAGAAATTGATTAGGTTTTTACTTTATTTTTTTTTTACTTTTTCTCTTCTATCGCCGAAAATTTAACTATTGTTTATAAAAGAAAATGTTTATGAAAGTTTTTTTTTTTTTTTTGCCCTAAATTATGAAAAATAGTTTAGGGTTTTTTTAGCTTTATTTCCTGTTTTCTTTTAATGCTAAAATTCGACATTACTGCTTAGGAAGTAACATATTGGAAACGGTTTATTTTATACAATATGCTCTTTCTTGTCGTTTTGATAAGACCTGTTTACTCATGCTTATAACAAAGTTCAGTATAAGGAGATATCAATTATTCGCAATCACTCAGATTCTCAAAAATTTTTCGTTCTTATTTCCAAAGTTTTTCAAGGAAACCTATATAACAATGCTAGGTCTCCTTGAAAGAAGAATTTAAATAACTTGAATTGTGCTGTATAGCACAGCTTAAAGGTTCTAAGGTCAACCATGAATGGCAGAGGCAAAGGGCTGTGACAATGCACTAAAGACTGATCATATATACAAATGATCAGCCCCTCAAGCCCCCTCCACCCAAGCTGGGAGAAGGGAAGGCCAGGCAATAGCTGTTGATGACTCAGCAGTTAGACCTCTAGGCTCTCCCAAGCCCACATCCTTAGCTTACAAGGATGGTGAGGTTGCAGACACTGCCAGAAACTGGGACTCGAACCTCAGCCAGCAGATCGTCAAAAATGGAAGTTTCCAATAGGCATAACAAGAGGTAGCCTTCCTCCATACTAGTATTAAAGAATTAATTAAGCGGGGAGAATTTCAATTCAAATTCTTCAGTAGGAATTTGATAGTCCTGCTAAACCGCCCAATTATCAGAAAAAAAAAAAACACAGAAAGGTAGATAAACACACATCTACCATCAAAATAAATATATTAAAAAAAAAAAAATAACGACAAATAAACTTATTGACAAAAATAGAACCGAGTCAAAATTGCAATGGTAAAAAATATTCAGAAAGAAAATACTCTAGTATAACGAATCGGTTGTTTTCACGGTCTAAATAACTCTATTGACGAATTCTAGGTATAGCTATCAGCTTGGGGAGGGGGGAGGGGTCCAGGAAAAGGGGAGGAGGGGAATGGGAACTATATGTGATAGAAATCAGGGTTAACAAGATTTCTAAAAGAGAAAAGGCCAACTTCTAATCAAATGCAGCTTTAAAAGGCCAACTCATTAATAGAAAAAAGCCAAAAATAGAGCATTTAAGGGCACCAATTTACATATCTCTAAAGGCGTACCAATTCAAAAAGGACAACTTTCATGTTTTGCGCCTGAAAAAATGCCAACCTGGCAACCCTGCTGGAAATAAGAAGGCAATTAAAGGAAAGAAGCGCACCCAGGGTCGTATGATGGCTTGAGCCAGCCGTCATTCAACGGCACGAAAACATTGGCCTCCTTTGACGAGCGGCAACTCCTCAAATTGGTCTTAAAGTGGCCGTAATAACAAGGCTTTAAGCCGCAATGCCAAGCCATCATTAGGCACAGCATCTGAATGGGCGATTATGATTCCTTCGTCTCAAAAGGGACACCACGAGAAGGAATCGACTGATAGCTCGAGTGTTGCTTTGCCACAGAAGGACTATACTCTGTGATAGTAACAACAATTGTCTGCTCTGTATGATGTTCTATTAAGAACGTTTAAATGCTTTTAAAGGCCGCTCATGAATGGAAGAAACAAGGGACAGTGACAAAGCCTTAGTTAACAGAATAATGCCCAAGAGACTTGCCATATATACAAATGATCAGCACCCAAGCCCCTCTCCACCCTACCAAGAAAAGGGAGAGCCAGGCAATGGCTGCTGAGGATTCAGCAGGTAGACTTATAAGTTCCCACAAACCCTCCTATCCTTAGATCACAAGGATAGGGAGGATGCAGACGCTGAAAGAAACTATCCAGATTGAGTATGACTGGAAGCTCAGTCTGGCCGATCGCCAGGCAGGAATGTTTCCAATAGGCCATGCCTTATTGCCTTATTTTATGTTTGGGTTCCCCAGGTCCCTCAGTGTGAGGCACCTCGTATATCCACCAGAGAGTTGCTAATGTATCTTCCGGTGTATTTTGCATCTTACATGGGAAGGTGGCACTGACATGATAAATTTCGTGAATGAACCACAACTTTTTGTTTATAACAACTTTCTTTTTCCATTTGGAAACGATAATAAGCATGTGTATTCTGGCTATGAGGACCAGGCCAGATTTCAAGGTCAAGAGAAAACTGGAAAATAAAATAGATTAGAAAACAATAGAGAAAAAAGAAATGTTGAAAGGGGGGAGGGGTAGACGGCTAAGAGAGCTACAAAATTCCTCAATGAATAACAATAAATATATTTTATATTTTTTTCTCAATTTGTCAACCTCACTACTTTTGTTTATAGTTTATATATAAAACATCTGTTTTAAACGCTTTTAATGCACTTAAAATACTTAATTTTATTTGTTAAAAACTTGTCATATATTTCATTCATTTCCTTATTTACTTTCCTTACTTATCCCTGTTGGAGACTTTGGGATTATAGCATACTGCTTTTCAAGCTTGGGCTGTAACTTACCTAATAATAATAATAATAATAATAATAATAATAATAATAATAATAATAATAATAAAATTCGAAATCCTTGAAGCTTCAATATTTACTTCTATTTATCTTTTATATTTTTTTATTCTTTAATTTTTTTTTTTTTATCAATACAAAGTCAACATATCTTTCTTCCTGAAAGCCTTGAGCCGTTCATTTCCTGGTTTCTAATAATAATCGTGGGTTAAATCAGGCCAAAGGGTTGCCCATTTCCGTTGGCCTCTGCTTAATATAACTTAATAATCCAAAAGTCTAAAATGCTAAATTGAGACACTGCCATTACTGGAGAAAACATAAAATGATTGTAAATCTTTTTCAATGGGTATGAGAGTTGAGATCACCTATAAATGCATTTATGATCAAAATCAAATAAAAATTTATCAAAATAATAAAAATAATTGATATAAGGCGTAAAATAATAAATGAAAATTATAATAACGATTACTAATACTTCTATTAATAATAATAATAATAATAATAATAATAATAATAATAATATAATAATATTGAATAATTAAGCTAAACATATTCGCGAAAAAACTGGCAACAATAATAACTGGGTTGCGAACAGATAATAATAATAATAATAATAATAATAATAATAATAATAATAATAATAATATAATCTTAAAAACCATCAAATACATTAGAGCCAAAATGATCAAATACCTTATAGTTGAAATTGATTACATAAAATACAGAGTAACTCGAAACTAATTAAATTCGTACTGCATAAAAAAATGGATGAAATAAAATAAAGTTTGAAATTCAATCTAAATTCTAGAGTAAATAAACACTGCAAAAAGTCTCAGGTATTTTAACGAAGGAAATATCATTTCTGTGTTTTTATAAAACTAACTTTTTCCCCTCCAGAGTTGGGATGAGAACCAAATAAAATTGGGAATTTCCGTTATCAAATCCTTATCTGCTCACTGTGGAGAGAGAGAGAGAGGAGAGAGAGAGAGAGAGAGAGAGAGAGAGAGAGAGAGAGAGAGAGAGAGAGAGGGAGAGAAATTGTTTTAATAGATATGGCCGTGTTTATTTCTTCTTGTTATTATTATCATTCTGAGAGAGAGAGAGAGAGAGAGAGAGAGAGAGAGAGAGAGAGAGAGAGAGAGAGAGAGAGAGAGAGAGAGAGAGAGAGAGTCATTTATTCGATATGGCCGTATTTATTTCTTCAATGAGAGAGAGAGAGAGAGAGAGAGAGAGAGA
>NC_090766.1:20772136-20777136 GCF_036898095.1 Palaemon carinicauda
CTGACAGACCAGATATACATATGATCAGCGCCCAAGCCCCCTCTCCATCCAGCTAGGACCAAGGAGGGCCAGGCAATGCCTGCTGATAACTCAGCAGACAGACATATAGGCTCCCCAAAACGCCCCATCCTTAGCTCACAAGGTTGGTGAGGTTGCAGCGACCAAAGAAAAGATCAAGTTTGAGCGGGACTCGAACCCCAGTCTGGCGTTCACCAGTCAGGGATAATTGTGGCATAACATTCGTAGACTAATACAATAGATGATTGACATTGACTTGAAATCAAGTATCCGTCTTAGTACACTTTGACAAGCGATAAATCTTTAAAACTTACACACTCCTTGGACATCTATTATTATTATCATTATTATTATTATTATTATTTTTATTGTTATTATTAAATGCTAAGCTACAACCCTAGTTGGAAAAGCAGGATGCTATAAACCCAGGGGCCCCAACAGGGAAAAGAGCCCAGTGAGGAAAGGAAATAAGAAAAAATAAAATATTTTAAGAATAGTAACAACATTGAAATAAATATTTTCCTATATAAACTATAAAAACTTTAACAAAACAAGAGGAAGAGACACTATATAGAAGTGTGCTCGAGTGTACCCTAAAGCAAGAGAACTCTAACCCAAGACAGTGGAAGACCATGGTACAGAGACTATGGCACTACCCAAGACTAGAGGACAATGGTTTTGATTTTGGTGTGTCCTTCCCCTAGAAGAGCTGCTTACCATAGCTAAAGAGTCTCTTCTACCATCATCAAGAGGAAAGTAGCCACTGAACAATTACAGTGCAGTAGTTAACCCCTTGGGTGAAGAAGAATTGTTTGACAATCTCAGTGTTGTCAGGTGTATGAGGACAGAGGAGAATCTGTAAAGAATAAGCCAGAATATCCGGTGCCTGTGTAGGCAAAGGGACAGAACCGTAACCAGAGAGAAGGGTCCTATACAGTACTGTCTGGCCAGTCAAAAGACCCCATAACTCTCTAGCGGTAGTATCTCAATGGGCGGCTGGTGCCCTGGCCAACCTACTACTTCTATATCCTTGATGTTTCCCACTGATACTGAAGCCAGCTTGAAATTACATGTAATGGGTGCAAAATTAAATAAATCTATAATTGTGCAGATCCATACGAAAAGAAAATAAATTTTTGAATAAACAATAGATGTATATTTTCTAAATTTTGATAATTATGCAGTTGCATACAAAAAAGACAAATGGAAAATAATATGTTGTACAAAAAAATCAACGTATAAAAATTCTAGACCATTTCTATACTCATGCACTTCCATAGTAAACTAAATAGTTTTTTTTTTAAACAATAGATATAATTTTCTTATTTCTATTATTATGCAGTTGTATACGAAAAGAAAAAAATATAAATTGTTAAAACTATTTCTATAATTATCTAGGTGAATACGAAAAGAAAAAATATAAATTTATAAAACATTTTCTATAATTATGTAGTTGCATACGAAAAGAAATAAACCTTTAAATCACAGCATCAATGGCAACTGTCCCACAGCGAGGATTCTCTTGGCCAATTAAGGTCAGACAGAAAGTACACGGGATAACCTTTTGGATTTTTTTTTTCTTTTTTTATTTTCTTCTCTAAATTTTCCGCGTTCAATTTCTACACACCGATTCAAAAAAGATCAATTGAGTAAAAAAGTAGACCAATCGAATGGATTTTTTAATCCTAAATAAAGTTAAAAATAGCAGTATATAAGTATTAAATATTCAAAATATACGGTTCCTTAGAAGTCTATCATGATTTGGGACTAGAATCACATTAATATGATAAAGGAATTATTAATGAGGACATCAAAACCATGAAAATTCCAAATCAGATATAAAAAAACTGACCTCATTTGGCAATTTTCATTGACAATAATCTCCCTATTAAATCATGAGCAAGTGCCTGATTTTGCATATATATATACATATATATATATATATATATATATATATATATATATATATATATATATATATATATATATATACATATATATATATATATATATATATGTATATATATATATATATATATATATATATATATATATATATAATCACGCTCATTGAGAGAGGGAGTAGGGACTCCTCATACCCTAGTGAGAGAGGGTATGTCGAAAGGTAAACTCGGAAACCACTTTCTCCCACAGATTGCCGAACCAGCAGGTTGTAGTTGGGAAAGGGGGAAGGGGTGGAAAGCGTTGAATCTGTGTGCGTGTGTGCATATGTATTTAACTACTTAGACGCAATTTTTTGAAAGCTCGGAATACAATAATTTTCCATAATACTTGAACATAACGAAACAAATTTTAAAAAAATCGTAAAACTATGAATTATCTGATAATTCAAAGACAACAAATAACCTAGTAATAAACGCTTATTTAAAGCTATTAGGGTGAGTAGCTTTTTCATTAAAATCCTTTGAAGTCAACATTAAACCATTCGAAATATTTCTTTTGAAAATGCCACAACAAAAAGTTGCTTCTGAGTAGATTTTCAAGTGAGCCTGTACATGTGAAGTCTGATATTCAAAGAGATAGAATCTCGAGCCAATTATTGTGGGTAGTTCTTAGGAGCCAACGGGATACTGCTGCTAATTTCACCATTGGAGCCCTTGGGTTTGTAGAATCCTACTTTACCAAATAGGGTTTTTTTTTTTTTTTTTTTTACGGGTTTATTTCTCGCCCTCCATCAAACACTAAAGGTCTGTTCAGGGTTGTAGCTTAGTTAGTAGAATAATAATAATAATAATAATAATAACTTATTATCATAATAACAACAACAACAATAACAATAAACATCGTTTAGTCGATAATAATAATAATAATAATAATAATAATAATAAACATCGTTTAGTCGATAGTAACAATAATAATAACACTAATAATAATAATAAAAACAACAACAACAATAATAATAATGATAACAATAATAATAATAATAATAATAGTAATAATAATAAGAAAATAATAATACAATAATAATAATAATAATAAAAAGAAGAAGAAGAAGAAGAAGAAGAAGAAGAAGAAGAAGAAGAAGAAGGAGAAGAAAAAATAATAATAATGATAATAATAATAATGATAATAATAATAATAATAACTATTATTATTATAACAACAACAACAACAACAATGATAATAATAATAAACATCATTTAGGCGATAATAATAATAAAACTAAAAAAAACATCATTTAGTCAACACCAAGTAAAAAAAAAAAAAAAAAAAAAAAAAAAAAAAAAAAAAAAAAAAAAAAAAAAAAAAAAAAAAACACACCATCAGAAATATTACCCCAAACTCCATAATACCGACACGATGAGCATTACACGCCTTGCCGCTCCGTTGGTCACCATCGGGCGCAAACAAAGTCTCTCTCGGAGAAAAACAAACAAAGCCTAAGGCTGAGGGAATTTAAAAAAAAAAAAAAAAAAAAAACTCATTCTCCGATCCGGATAACACCCAGTTGATATTAACCAGCAGCGTGAGATAATCGGGACGGATAATGATGATGCTTATTTGAGATGCTTGTTTGCCTGGCGGAACTACTTGGTTTACCTATAAGGATTCCATAGCGCCGCCCATATTGCTTTCCGAGACGCTGGTCGGTGTGTTTGTTCTCTCTTAATTATCAGGTAATTAGCTGGTTTTGTTGTCGGGGACGGGGATTCGAGGAATAGATAGATAGATAGATAGATAGATATTCTCAATGTGGGGCCGGGGATTAAAAAAATAAATTGATACACAGATAGATAGGAGATTCTCAAAATCTTGAACCACCGACAAAAATGAGTTCTGGCAAAAAAAATATCCCTCTAATAGATTTATTTAGCCGTGCATTCTAAGAATAGATAGATAGATAGATAGATACTGTAGATAGATAGATTGACAATTGGGAGATACCGATAATCTAGAACTACCGACAAAAAAATTAGTTTTGGAGAAAAAAAAAATTCTAATAGATTTATTTAGCCGTGGATTCTAAGAATAGATAGATAGATAGACATATGGGAGATTTCCAAAATCTTGAACTATCGACGGAAACAGAGTCCTGGCAAACCAAAACAAAAATTCTAATAGCTTTACTCGTGTTTCCCATTTTTTAATAACTGAAATACCACAACTATTCTTAATATAACTGGTCCCAATCACACTAAAACTAATAAGTCTACCTGCCGAGTCATCAGCAGCCATTGCCTGGCCCTCCCTGGTCCTAGGTTGATGGAGAGGGGGCTTGGGAGCTGAATATATGTATATATGGTAAGTTTCTAAGGCATCGTTCTGTCCGTACCTCTGCCAATCATGAGCGACCTTTAAACGTATCATGTTGTCAAAATATTTGGAACTTTCTTTCCCTCAATAAACCAGTGACTAATCGGTAATAATAATAATAATAATAATAATAATAATAATAATAATAATAACTAGAGGGGCACTCAGTAGAGCGCAGACCTCCGCTGAGCCAGCTTATTTCTCGACCTTTTGATTAATCTTGACCTTGACCTTTGACCTTAACATGTATTAATTGGCATGGATTTTCATACACTTAAATATGAACCAAGTTTGAAGTCTCAGTGACAACGATGTCCAAACTTATGGCTAATTACGTGAATTGGAGATTTTGTTTGACCGTGACCTTGACTTTCCAAAATTTAATCATTTCCAGTTTTTTATATAACCGTTAATCCCTGCAAGTTTCATTACTCTACGATTAAAATTGTGGCCTGGAAGCTGTTCACAAACAAAAAGAAAACACAAACAGGGGGTAAAACATAACCTCCTTCCAACTTTTTTGGCGTAGGTCATTAGAACATTCAATTCCTCAGTTCGTCTGTGGTAACCACTAACTAATAATAATAATAATAATAATAATAATAATAATATAAGTTTGGTAATCCGTGACAGACCATGAAAATTCTGTAACAAATCTTTGAAAGTATATTAAAAATACTATAACACATTACTCGACTCAACATGAT
>NC_090766.1:20787136-20792136 GCF_036898095.1 Palaemon carinicauda
CATCTTATACACTTTTTTAAAATATATTTTAGACATTACTTTTTCCCAAGTTCCCATATTCTTCAGTGCAAGCGGTTACCTATTTCTAGATCTGTAACTTTCAGCTATATCAGACATAATACCCCTTTGCCATTCTCATTCTTCCATTCCTGCAAACCCTGCCTCTTGACGTTTGCCTCAATAAAGGATGAACCATCAAACTTCCTCTTATTAAAATGTTTGCTATCATATATGACTTCTGTTCTAAGCAACATCCACACACATTCAAACTCCCAAGATTTGGTAATCCAAGTTTTCTCAAAGTATTATCCTTTTATCTTTTTTTGCAATATCCGTAATGTATATGGGGCAGGTAAACAGTCCTAGAACCGTTGTCTAAAAAGCGTCCTTATAAAAGAAATAGAGTTAGACTGAGAAACGAGGAAACATAGAGGAGTTACCAGTCTGACACACTGTCTTTAATTCAGTACTATCAAGTAGGTACCTTAAGATGAAGCTCCTTTAATACTTGATGAAATATTTTAAAAATTCTATGCTTTTAGCATTGCATATATTCTATATATTCTATAAATTCTAAACTTTCTCTATATATATGCCACACCTAAGTTTAAAAAATCTTTCACCATACGTCTAAAGTAATCACACCATCCACTATGGTGTTATAAGAGATCGAATAGAGTATAAACAAAAAAATTACCTTTTTCTTAAATTGGGGAGAAAAACATTACACAGCTAATCAACATTAAAAAAAAACTATGAGATAATATGACAATTAAACAACAAAAATATATAATTTCCTCGGCCACCCCAACCCAATACAGAAATTTTATTTTATCTGTAACCATTTATACAAAAAAAAAAAAAAAAAAAAAAAAAAAAAGAAAAAAAAAAAAAAAAAAAAAAAAAAACCATGTTTACATAGTATCTCCCACACGGGAAAAAACTTTTGAAAAAACATGACAACATTTCTCTGTTGAAGACCTTGGGCTTATAGCATTCTGCTTTTCCAACTAGGGTTGTAGCTTAGTTTGTAATAATAATAATAATAATAATAATAATAATAATAATAAATAATAATAATAAATAATAATAATAATAATAATAATAATGATAATAATAATAATAATAATAGTATCTGTAAAGATTTATACAAAAAAATCCTGTTTACAAAGCATCTCCCACAACAGGACATTTTTTTTTTTCGAAAAAAACAAGACAATTTTTCCCTGTTGGAGCCCTTGGGCTTATAGCATTCTGCTTTTCCAACTAAGGTTGTGGCTTAGCTTGTAATAATAATAATAATAATAATAATAATAATAATAATAATAATAATAATAATAATAATAATAATATCTGTAACCATTCATACAAAAAAAATAATGTTTACAAAGCATCTCCCACAAAGGGAAAAAAAAAAACTTTCGAAAAAACATGACAATTTTTCCCCGTTGGAGCCCTTAGGCTTATAGCACCCTGCTTTTCCAGCTAGGGTTGTGGGTTAACTTGTAATAATAATAATAATAATAATAATAATAATAATAATAATAATTAAACAACTACATTATATAATTCCCAGCCCCCCCCCCCCCATCCCAACCCAATACAAGAATTCTATTTCATCTGTAACCATTTATATAAAAAAAAAATATTGTTTACAAATCATCCACAACAGGAAGAAAAAACTTTCGAAAAAACATGACAGTTTGTCCCTGTTGGACCCCTTAAGCTTATAGCACCCTGCTTTTCCAGCTAGGGTTGTGGCTTAACTTGTAGCAGTAATAATAATAATAATAATAATAATAATAATAATAATAATAATAATAATAATAATAATAATAATAATAATAATAATATCTGTAAACATTTATACAAAAAAATCCTGTTTACAAAGCATCTCCCACAACAGGAGATTTTTTTTTTTTTCGAAAAAAAACATGACATTTCCCTGTTGGAGCCCTTGGGCTTATAGCATCCAGCTTTTCCAGCTAGGGTTGTGGCATCGCTTGTAATAATAATAATAATAATAATAATAATAATAATAATAATAATAATAATAATAATAATTAAACAACTTGAATATACAATTCCCAGGCCACCCGCCACCCCAATCCAATACAAGAATTCTATTTCATCTGTAACCATTTATACAAAAAAAAAATATTGTTTACAAAGCATCTCCCACAACGGTGCCTTACTCAATGGTAGAGGAAAACATATAGATGATAGCCTACGGCGGACAATGGCCTGCCATGTATACAACCCCCTTTGAAGCTCTTCTTTGTTGGGCGTGACAAACGCAGGCCCATAATTTCGCTGGTCAGCCCAAAAGGAACTTTTCAATCTCGGTTTGGGATGCAAGAGGAATCCGTTAACATGGCCGAGGTTAGGATAGAGAGAGAGATGCGAAAAGGGGGATACAAAGCTATGGGAGGTGCTGACTCATGGAGAAAGATGGAATAATGTGATGAGGATGGAGGGAATGAGAAAAGATAAAGGGGGGAAGGGAGGATTCTTGGAAGATAGGATTCTATTTAATTGTAGGAGTAGATATTTTTCTAACTTCTTTTTTACAGTAGGGGAAATGGTAGTCTTTTTAAAGCTTTTATTATTATAGAAAATAAATTGATGAAACGATTAATAATATTATTTTCCTAAGAAGAAATATTTTCTTCATTTCAATTCCGTAGATTTCATCATTATCATCATCATCTCCTCCTACACATATTGACGCAAAGGGCCTCTGTTACATTTCGCTAGTCGTCTCTTTCTTGACCTTTTAATTCAAAACTTCTCCACTTATCATCTCCGACTTCATGCTTCATAGTCCTCAGCCATGTAGGCCTGGGTCTTCCCACTCTGAATGTTCAAAATTAACAAAATATTTTCTCTATCATCACCTAAAATCATACGAATGAGCAGCTTCTCTTACAATTGTTGAAATGCAATTACTGAAAGTATCCAAGACTTAAAGAAAAGTTCTTTCGCTGCTTTCCCCAATACCTCTTCCCATATCTTCCTTAAATACTATGTCCTGGTACCAGTGTTTTTTTTTTTCCGAAAACCTCCTAAATTGGAGAAATTAAAAAAATCCAGACTGATAAGGACTCGTCTCTTTAAGTGATTTACGGTAAAAATGAATTTTCAAAAGAAAATTAAATGACTACTTCACAAAATTCTGAACTATTTCCTCTAGAACTGCTCCAAATCATTTTCTCTTTAGACCGATAAAATCATACGAATGAGCAGCTCTTATAATTGTTGAATTGCAATTGCTTAATTTAACCTAACTTAAACTAAAAAAAAAAATAAAAAAAAATAAAAAAAAAATAATAATAATAATGATAATAATAATAATAATAATAATGATAATAATAATGATAATGATAATAATAATAATAATAATAATAATAATAATAATAATAATTCGCTGCTTTGTCCAGTTCTTCGTCCCATATCTTCCCAAAATACTATGTCCCGATCGAGATAATTTCTGAAAACCTAAATTGAATAAATTAATAAAATACACACTGAAAAGGTCTCGTCTCTTCCTAACCTGACATAGGTCACAACCTCTGTCCGAACAGAGCAAAAAAGGCTCTCCGAGGTCACATAACAGTAATTACTACGCGTCCCTCGGCTGTTGCAAGGTTATTGAGTTTACTTCCGGTGCAGACTGCAAATGACTGAGGTGAAGAGGGAGGTTTGAAAAAAAAATTAAAAGAATAAAAATTAAATTTTATCTGTGAGATAAACGTTCCCGATACCAAAACATTATAAAGAAAAGTCAAAATCCAAGTCACTTATGTTTCTACATATTTTCTTTCTCAATTCTCAAAATATAAAATACAATCGAATTTCAACCCCCCCCCCTTTCATCCATTCCTTCAACAGGGACTCTTGGTTTCAAATGGCATCGTTGCATAGTATCACTCGCATTCTAATTTTCATAAATTCAAATTTCATCGAGTTCGGTGTAAAATGTTTCAATTAACCATTAGTGAAAATCACTCTCCAAATGATTTGGCACTCAAGCCCCAGGTCCTTTTTTTGATATTTAACTTAACTCAGCACAACTATAAAAAATAGGACTTTACGACATTTAATATCACATAGCAAAATAAATGTCCTTTCCATTGATATATTATATTATATAATTTGTAAAATTTTCATATATGTAAATAATAAAACAAAGAAAAAAGAACTGGCCATCACTGGACGTGAAATAAGTCCAATGGCGTTGAAGGGAGTATAAATAGCGGACGCAAATTAAGTTTAAAGGGTTAATTCAGATTTTTCATTCTTTTCGAGTTAAAAGAAACAAGTATTTTCTAACTCTTATGGATTGAATTTAATCTATCAGTTGAGCCATAAGGTCAGACACTGGGGCATGGGAGGCCCCTCAATGCCCCTGTTACCCCTGAATTGCAATATGCAGTAAGAGTCAAGAGGTTAGACAGGAAGATGTTGAAATGGAAACGCAGGAACAGCAGAAGGCTAAAAAGTGAGTGCGCCTACATACCAGGTGGTGAACGTTATAAAGATCCTCAAGGAATACCTACAGTGCTCTGCGTGAGGTGCACTGAGAGCAATACCTACCTGTGGGATTTATATTTTGTTAGTTTGGAGATGACAATAAGACGTAAGTACTAGCTCCAAACAAGTATAAGTGTCAATAATTAGGGAGTACTAGCTCTAATCAAGTCCTCCTCACGTTGCGTGTCTTCAAATGTCGATAAAAGTACAATACGTAAGTACAAGCTTCAGTCAAGTTTTCAATTATCTCGAGTAAGTTTGAATTATTATTAATTATTAATTATTAATTTTTATCTTTTAATTAATTTTTAATTTTTAATTATTAATTATCAATTATTAATAATTATTATTATCAATTATCATTAATTAGTATTATTATTATTATTATTAAGCTTCAATCATATATTTCATTCGAGGTGAGTTTTCACTAGAGGTGAGTCTGAAGATATAAAATACATAAGTACTGT
>NC_090766.1:20799636-20823889 GCF_036898095.1 Palaemon carinicauda
ATAAAAAATCACCAAATTCAAAAAATAAACAAACTACAAACCAAATAAAACTTACAAATTGAAAAAAATAATAAAATAAAAGTCTCTATGAATAGGAAAATGCTTTCTCTCCGATCTCCCTCTTCTCTTCTCTTCCTTTACCATGCAAAAGTTTACCCAAGACTTTTAGGGGTCCAAACTGATTTCATTTCAGATGTTTAAGCTTGAACTGGTTCCTCCGACTGTGTCCCCATCCATAAAAGAGCCAAGAGAAAGCAGGCAAAGAGACATCGTCCTTAGAGTTAGTAAGAGTATTATTATTATTACTTTATTATTATTATTATAATTATTGAGAATAAAGCCCTCAGAAGGATATTGGGAGTTAAATGGCAGGACAGGATTAGAAATAAAACTATAAGAGAGATTACTCGAGTACCATATGTGGATGAGATCATGATGAGGGGGTAGATGGAGATGGTTTGGGCATGCTCTTCGCACTCCCCAAGAGAGATTAGCTCACCAAACGTTTAACTGGGCTCCACAAAGCACTAGAAGAATTGGAAGACCTAGGCCTACATGGCTTAGGACTATATAGCGCGAAGTAGGAGACAATGAATGGAGAAGTATTGAATTAAAAGCTCAAAACAGAGACGACTGGCAAAATCTAACCGAGGCCCTTTACGTCAATAGGCGTACGAGATGATGATGATGATTATAATTATTATTATCTCCCATAAGGAGGTTAAGTTTTCACCTCTGTCCGTCTGTTTGTTTGTCATCAGCCTACCACATAAAATTTGAAAGAAAAAAAAATTGATGAAAATTTCACGATATGTAAAAAATTTGGCTAACTTCAAATTGATTAGATTTTGAAGGTGATCCGGATCACTATCCGGATCCAGGATTTATATTATACAAGACTCATTCACAGTCAACATATGAAAGAGGGAGAGCTTAGACCGTAGACTTTTTATGGTGAAAACCTTCATTACCAAGGCCGGAAATTTCTGATTGCTTTTTACTTGTTGCTGTTGTTGTTGTTGTTGTTGTTGTTATTGTTGTTGTTGTTGTCTGAAGCAGAATGTTGGTAAGCAGTTCAGGAACACTTGAACTAAGAAAAAGCATATAATGAAATATATTCATAATGCAGAGGATACTGAGAATGTATGACACATGAGATAAGTTGTTGGGAACAATTAAAGGTTTTTAATGAAAAAAGTAGAAATCATGTTATTGTTTGTGGATAGGAGAGTAACTGGTTAGCGTTAAAATTTGGACCGTGAACAAAAGTGTAATGTCTCCATTACTGTTTTTATGTTTTATAATATTATGAATGGAGTAATATTAGAATTTTATATAATGGGCAGTAGTGATATGCGATAGTGAGGAGAAGGTGCACAAACTAGTAAGACACTTTGAAAGTTTGTGTTAGTAGAAATTCTAAAGTGAATGTAAGTGAGAGTAAGGTTATGAAGGTAAACTGAAACAAAAATAAGATGGAGAATATAATGTTTTGAAGGACGGTAGAAGAATGAAACACTTCATTCCTTTGGGTCTTACGGTGTAGAAATCAGCTGATGAGTAGGTGGCCTAATGGAAATGTTCCTGCCTGGCGATACCTAAACTGGGCTTCGTGTCCCGCTCAATCTTAATACTTTTTTTGTAGTGTCTGCAACCTCACAATCATTGCGAGCTAAGGATATTCTTTTTTTCTTTTCTTTTTTTAATGGAGCTTATAAGCCGACCTGCTGAGTCATCAACAGCCATTGCCTGGCCCTCCCTGGTCTTGGTTTAGGTGGAGAGGGGACTTTTGCGAACTGATCATATAGATATATGGTCAGTCTCTAGGGCATTGTCAGTGTCCCTTACCTCTGCCACTCATGATCAGCCTTTGATCAGGGGAGGATAGGTTGGGATAATCAATCTATGATACAGAAATGTTAAGAAGGATGAAGAATGAACGACAAAGAGAGTGCCCGATGGATGACGTGAAATTGAAGACATTATTATCTAGGAAGCACGAAAGTGCATGTAACATACCAATGAAGTGCTTAATGTGTACGGGGCTCGACACTTTACTGATGAGCATGACATAGACCCCTAAAATTGAGAAAGGTTTTATCCACGACTTAACAAAGTATGAATTTAGGAGTCAAAAATTTTATAGTTTATTTTTTTTTTGTGTGTGTTAGAGAAAATTACTAAAATTGAATCTTTACCAAATTTCAAAGGAAATTGACATCATCAGACACAAGAAATTTATTATTCACTATAATTAAAATCAAACATTTGATTCTATTGGTTTTATCATCATTATCATGATTTCGTTATAAAATGTCAAAAAGGTAAACACAGAAACCAATGTAAAAGAAAATAGAGAATTTCAAAAACTTCATCTCTACACTATAACTGAAGCCATTTATATAACTAACATTCAATCATTTCGAGTTCATAATGCAAGCTCATTCTTATAAAAACAAAACAAAATGTCACTTAAATGACCCTTTCAACGAAAGAATACTAAATGAGTAACAGAAAAGGAGGTATTGACACGCAAGGGAAAATGACAATGAAAGACAAAAACAAATGGAAGATTATGTACATTTAAGCTCTTAATGGGAGAAGCAGCTATCTTGCGAGTAGTTTATTTCCAATAGAAAACAACTAGATACTGCTTGCAATCGTTTGGGTGTTTCCAACGAAAACAGAAGGCTTGCCCTTTGGGAAGCATAAAATTTTGACTATCTTATCCACAAATGAAATCTAAATTTCAATATTTATGGAAATTGCCAATCAGCGATTAAATATGAATAGTATTGTGGCAACGTAACTACTGAGGGAGACCAAAGCGAAGGTGGTTGGACTGTATCAAGGATGGCCTTCGATTAAAGGGATTAACCGGTGATGAAGTGTGGGACCGAGGTAGATGGAGAACGCTGGCCAGAAACATCGACCCCACACAGAAGGGGGAAAGGATGCAGACAAAGAAGAAGAACTATTATGTGTTAACAGAGAGGAGAGGTGAAGAAGGCAAGTAACCTTTATTCAACTTAAAAGAATCTTATATACAAGCACCTGCGAGCAGGAATGTCACAAGAATTCAAGCAAACTAAACATGAGATTATAATCTTTGGTGAATGCAAGTAAGCTTTATTCAAAAGATAACGAGCTTATATGCAAGCACTTGCGGGCAGGAATGTCACAAGATTTCAAACAAACTAAAACATAAGATTGTAAGCTTTGGAGAACGTAAGTACCCTCTGTTCAACAGATAACGAGCTTATATACAAGCACTTGCGAGCAGGAGTGTCAAAAGAATTCAAACAAACTAAAACATGATAGTAATCATAAACAGGTTGGTTTATTATCAGTGTTGGAGAGAGCGAGATATATAAAAGCAATAGCATTACATTGTGTGCGAGTATGAAACACGTGCAGTACAGTAGTAAGCTAAGGTGAATTAATACAAGGTCCCTGAAGATAGCGTTATGTCACATTCATTTCGTATTAAATAAATAAATAAAACAACTTTGCATAACTACTAGATAAATGTACGTATTAACTTTCTTATAGTATAAATATTAAACCAAACATTGTAGCAAATTAAGTTCGTCAGTCGTTTCAATGTACAGTTGGACACAAGAATTCCCGGTACACCTCGCTCTGAGGAAGAGCACCCTGTTACACCTATACTGAGCGGAGAGTTCCCGTGGGTAGCCCCACCAACCAGTGGTGTCACCTCTCTCTACACTATCTGTTTAGTGCAGTAAGGTGTGGCAGCGTGAGCTTCCTCAGAGCGTGGAGTGCCATGAATTTCTGTGTCCGAGTGTACGTGACCTACAATTTTACTGGATTACAAATAATAAAAATAATTAAACAAAAATCCAATAAAAAAATTAAAAAATAAAATTCAAAGGATTCATGAAACATATAATACATACATACATATACCAAGGCACTTCCCCAATTTTGGGGGGTAGCCGACATCAACAAATGAAACAAAACAAAAAAGGGGACCTCTACTCTCTACGTTCCTCCAGCCTAACAAGGGACTCAACCGAGTTCAGCTGGTACTGCTAGGGTGCCACAGCCCACCCTCCCACATTATCCACCACAGATGAAGCTTCATGATGCTGAATCCCCTACTGCTGCTACCTCCGCGGTCATCTAAGCCATCGGAGGCAGCAGCAGGGCCTACCGGAACTGCGTCACAATCGCTCGCCATTCATTCCTATTTCTAGCACGCTCTCCTGCCTCTCTCGCATCTATCCTCCTATAACCCAGAGCTTTCTTCACTCCATCCATCCACCCAAACCTTGGCCTTCCTCTTGTACTTCTCCCATCAACTCTTGCATTCATCACCTTCTTTAGCAGACTCGTACCTTAACGTAGGAAACACATAATACGGAAGAGAATTCTACTTTTTACAGGAGGGTGGCATATGAGTTGTCGTAACCGGTTGGCATGAACATAGGAAATCTAATCACCTGACGAGCAATTAATGACCAAATTTACTGGATTACATTATTAATATGGCGTTCAAATATGAAGAAAAGTCAAAGCATTCTCTAATAAATGGCAGAGGCATTTTTTACATCATAAATTATATTTGAAAGGTATCGAAAAGGATATAATTATTTATTATGTATAATAGTAAAACTAATATAGAAGGATGATTATATACAAAAGCTTAAACATTTATACTCACATACACATTATATACAGTATATATATATATATATATATATATATATATATATATATATATATATATATATATATATATGCGTAAAAATCACAGGAAAACGTGATGCTCAGATGCAGAGGAACCACAGGGAAAATGAAAATACGAAATATACGCCTAAGTCCTGACTAGTTTCGTGATACTTCTTCAGAGGACTGTCCTCTGAAGAAGTATCACGAAACTAGTCAGGACTTAAGCGTATATTTCGTATTTTCATTTTCCCTGTGGTTCTTCTGCATATATATATATATATATATATATGTGTGTGTGTGTGTGTGTGTGTGAGTGTATGTATATATTGCATTCAATTATATAGGGTGGATTCAGAAAGAACAAAATTATAATCACTACTACAATCCTACTATAAATTTGAACTTTGAATCGTGAATATAACACCATTACAGAAACATTCCACATCACTAGCTACCTCATCCACATACGTTAAAAACTCTTCAGCAAAATCTCAAACTCTTCAATACACACAGAACCACCTACCGCCAGCTCCTACGTGTTCATTTGATTTCTTGGTATCAAGACCCTTGCTTTCAAACACCTCAAACACTTCCTATTTCCTCCTCCTTTATTCCAACACTTTTCACGATCTTATCCTACATTCTCTCTCGCATGGCGACTACAGCATGTCAAAACGCTCTGTTCCACAGATTAACCTGTTTACTGCTTCTACACGACTACAAATTCCTAGGCTTTTCCAACATCATCAAGTGCTGCACACACTCCTAGTCAAAAATTTTTCTTATTTTGTTTCAATTTAATTATTTCTCTTGTAGTTTCCTTATTTCCTTTCCTCACTCAGATAATTTTCCTGTTGGAGCCGTAGGGATTATAGCATCCTGCTTTTCCAACTAGGGTTGTAGCTTAGCAAGTAATAATAATAATAATAATAATAATAATAATAATAATAATAATAATAATAATAATAATAATAATATACATTCACACTCCAAAGTCTCACTTCACTTCCATAACGCAATTCAACAATAACCATTTGAATTCTAGCTCTACCTTTATAATGTACTCGACATTCAATTTTTTTTTCTTATTTAATGACTCACTCGTCTCTGACCCTATCATTATTCCTTTTGTTTACTACATCTACCTTTATAACTTCACCCTTGTTCGTATTCACTTTCAACTTTTTACCTCCGCAAACGAAGTTGGAAGATTTTGTTTTACCCCCTGTTTGTGTGTGTGTGAAAAGCTTCCTGACCCGAATTTTAATTGCATATTAATAAAACTTGCAGGGATTAACTGTTATGTAGGTAGATGGAAATTATTAAATTTTGGAAAGTCAAGGTCAAAGGTCAAGGTCACGGCGGAGGTCTACGTTCTACTGAGTGGCCCTCTAGTTTAACAAATGTTTTCAAACTCTCAACGATTTTCACAGTATTTTTCCCTTTCTAAAATACGTATTGCATCGTTTTCTATGTGCGCGCGCGCTCGTGCAGATGGCAAAGTGAACTGGCATCGAAAACTACCTTTCATATTCAACCAGATCATTTGTTGTTATGCAATTTAATTGCAACTCCATTGTGCGTGAAAAACACCATGAAATATATTCGAGTAAAAACAATATGACCTATATATATTTTTTCCAAGCTTTTCTTGCCAATTACTGTGTTTTTGTTTTCAACGGTACCTCAGTGTTAACAATAATAATAATAATGATAGTAATAATAATCACCAAAAATTTATTATTATTTCTACTAAAGCTTAAATCTGGAATCATCAATACCATCATCATTATAATTCAGATTCATTTTATGATCATTATCATTGTTTTTATCATGTTTCCAGATCATCACCATTATTATTATTAATATTAATATTAATTAATATCAATTATTAATATTAATTATTAATATTAACTATATTATTATTATTATTATTATTATTATTTTTATTATCATTATTATTATTATTATTAGCCAAGCTACACCCTAGTTGGAAAAGCAGGATGCTATGAGCCCCAGGGCTCCAACAAGGAAAAATAGCCAAGAGAGGAAAGGAACTAAAGAAATAAACTATATGAGAATAATGAACCAAATTAAAATATTTTAAAAACATCAACAACATTAAAATAGATTCAGTTTTGTGGGCATCACGTGACTAAATCCAGAACGAGAAGGAAAATTAACTTTTTTACATAAACTTATTCTTGAAACCCACCAAGATCAAACGCATGAGATGAGGAATAATGAGGAATAATCTTATATAAACCGAACATTATAGAAAAGAATAGTAAGAGAAATATAAAGTGCTACAATGATTGAAAGACTAGAGTTTGTTAAAAATAATGGCAAAACAATCCATGATAATAGCATAAGACAGTGATTCTCTCTCTCTCTCTCTCTCTCTCTCTCTCTCTCTCTCTCTCTCTCTCTCTCTCTCTCTCAAAATACCTATTTAATCAGCATAAAAACACTCGTACCTTAACGTAGTATAGACGTTCTGTCCTTCGCACACACAAACATAAAATGACTCCTCTCTCTCTCTCTCTCTCTCTCCTCTCTCTCTCTCTCTCTCTCAATATACCTAATTATTCTGCACATAAACACTCGTACCTTAATGTAGTATAGAAGTTTAGTCTCTCGCAGAAACAAGCATAATAAAATATATGCCTCTCTCTCTCTCTCTCTCTCTCTCTCTCTCTCTCTCTCTCTCTCTCAATATACCTAATTATTCTGCACATAAACAATCGTACCTTAATGTAGTACAGAAGTTTAGCCTCTCATATAAACAAGCATAACAAAATATATGCCTCTCTCTCTCTCTCTCTCTCTCTCTCTCTCTCTCTCTCTCTCTCTCTCTCTCTCTCTCTCTCTCTCTCTCTCTCTCTCTCAAAAAAACATATTTATTCTTCACAAAAACACTCTTATCTTAACGTAGAGAGACGCACTGTCTCTCATAAACACAAGGTTAACATATAAACTCTCTCTCTCTCTCTCTCTCTCTCTCTCTCTCTCTCTCTCTCTCTCTCTCTCTCTCTCTCTCTCTCTCTCTCTCTCAATATACCTAATTATTCTGCAAATAAACAATCGTACCTTAATGTAGTACGGAAGTTTATCCTCTCATATAAACAAGCATAACAAAATATATGCCTCTCTCTCTCTCTCTCTCTCTCTCTCTCTCTCTCTCTCTCTCTGTGGCCTACATCTACTGCTAATCCCTGTTGCGTTACTCATAATACGTCATCCATCACAAACCTCAACATCTAAGGCTTAAGAAGAAGTCTTCGAATATCTTTCCCTGGTTTACAGGTACAAGAAATGAGAGACATAAGACTACAGTATATTTTCATGTCAAAAACTATGCCACACAAAGTTACACTATAGAAAAACAACTAAATATAATTCAAAGATATCTACAACCATAAAAACCATGCAGGAGTAGATGCGTTTCACTGAATTATATGGAGTTATAACTAGAAGCTAATTAATTATTACCTCCGCCAACGAAGTTGGAAAAAGGTTATGTTTTACCGTCTGTTTGTATGTTTGTTTGTGCGTGTATGTTTGAGAACAGCTTCCTGGCCACAATTTTAATCGTAGAGTAATGAAACTTGCAGGAATTAACTGTTATGTAAAAAGCTGGAAATGATTAAAAAAGGTTAAGGTCTCGGTCAAAAAAAAATGTCCAATTCACGTAATCAGCCATAAGTTTGGACTTCGTCGCCACAGACATATCAAACTTGGTTCATATTTGAGTGTAAGAAAATCAACGCCAATTAATACATGTTAAGGTCAAGGTCGAGCAAAAGGTCGAGAAATAAGATGCCACGGCGGAGGTCTGCGCTCTATTGAATGCCCCTCTGGTCTTGTTATATTTCCAAGCTATATGAAATAAATCTCAATACCATATGAATCTATAATGCAAAGTCACATAAGGCATTGAAAATCTCGTGTCGAGTTTCTGTGCCATTAAATACTAACTGCATCACAATTTCTCGTATTTTGAGTTGAATTTCAAAGCCATATAAAACTCGTTTCAACACTGCGTCATTTCAAGTTCTGTTTCAAAGCCATAGGAAGCTGATTTCAATATCAAAAACCAACTTAAAAATGGAAAACTATGAAATGCTCCAGACTGTAACCTTAAAACTAACATTAATTATTATCATTATAATAGGCCAAAAAATTAAGATATGAATTCCAGCCTACGATGAAAGAATTATAAAGAAGGGAGATATTCAGAAGATAATGGTAACATTTGAAATAACCTGAAAAGATACATATTTGCTTTCAAAACTAATCAGTGAAAAAGAGGAAAGGGACACAAAAGAGGAATTTTACTGGAAACAGTTTTATAAAGTTCCCGGTACTGTTCAAAATGACCTGTATATCACTGGTACTAAAAATGCCGTTTAACATTAACATAAAATAAAACCAATATGTCTGTTAAAAGAGTATACATACGCACACATATACGTATATATGTACTCTACATACATACATACATACATACATACAGTATATACATAAATACACACACACGGATATATATATATATATATATATACATTTATATATATATAATTAATATATATACATATTTATATATGTATATAATTATATATATACATATTTATATATGTATATATATATGTGTGTGTGTGTGTACACACACAATATTTATATAAATATATATATATATATATATATATACATACAGTATATATATTGTACATATACACTATCCAATTACACTAAAAAAATTATCCAAGTAATACCATAGCAAAAAGGAAAAGGTTATCATGTAACACCACATAAAAAAAAAAAAAAGTAAAGACAAAAATAGGGGAAAGGGGAGAGGAGTGTCCAAGCACCTACACTATTGTAAAACAACCCGTAAACCAAATCTCCCCCTTCCATAATGGCAATTCCATTCCATTAGGATGGATCCAATGAATTTACTCCTCCCCATAGGCAATGGGAAAAAGCCGTTTCATAAACAGAAGTTAGCATAATAGCCCCAACGAGTCCTCTGACGGATAAACTGTGAGTTCGGAGGGAGACAAAAAATAGGAGATAGATTTTCCATTATTTGAAAGATCAGAAAAATCTTTGAGGGATGGTGAATCCGTGGGACTACACCAAAACAACAACAACAAATAATAATAATAATAAGAGATGATGATTGGTGAGACAACAACAACAACAACAACAACAACAAAAACAACAATAACAACAACAATAATAATAATAATAATAATAATAATAATAATAATAAAAAGAGATGAATTCGTGAGACTATAGCATAACAACAACAATAATATTAACAACAATAATAATAATAATAATAATAATAATAATAATAATAACGACTATCATTCACTTAACGTACCTGACAACTGAAAATTGACCATAGGAAACAAATCTCCAAGAAACACGTAATTATAATTCAAAATATTGTCTATATTCACAAGAATTAATTTCAATGTCGTTATTGTTCTTAAAATATTTTAATCTAATTGTTCATATCTTCTCTTGCAGTTTATCTATTTTCTTATTTCCTTTCCTAACTATTATTATTATTATTATTATTATTATTACTTGCTAAGCTACATCCTAGTTGGAAAAGCAGAATGCTATAACCCCAGGCGCTCCAACAGGGAAAATAGCCCAGTGAGGAAAGGAAAAAAGGAAAAATAAAATATTTTAAGAAGAGCAACATTAAAATAAATATCTCCTATATAAACTATATAAACTTTAACAAAACAAGAGGGAGAGAAATTAGATAGAACAGTGTGCCCTAGTGTACCCTCAAGCAAGAAAACTCTGACCCAAGACAGTGGAAGACCATGGTACAGAGGCTACGACACTACCCAAGACTAGAGAACAATGATTTGATTTTGGAGTGTCTTTCTCCTAGAAGAGTTGCTTAGTGGGCTATTTTTCCTTGTGGGAGCCCTTGGGCTTATGGCATCCTTCTTTTCCAACTAGGGTTGTAGCTTAGCTGATATTAATAATAATAATAATTGATTTGCATCATTTATAGTTTATAAAGAGAAATTAATTTCCTAAGATTTTAATATTGTCAAACTATCAAGATTTTATTACTGAGTTTATATAAGCAAAGTAGTGATGCTGATAAGATAAAACTCAATGTTAACATTCATGATTTCACTGATTTCTTCTGACCAAGAACGGAAATTGTTAATAGAAGGAAAAGAAAAAATTCTAGAACTCTTTGCAATAATAAATAAGTTAATTCACAACAAAATACAAAAAAAAAAAAAAAAAAAGTTCACGAAGGAGAAAGAAAAAACAAATATGTAAAACTACCTATAAAACAAAAATTAAATTAATTCACGGCAAAAAAACAAAAAAAAAAAGTTTTTTTTCCTAACAGCTATAAAAAAATATTGTGGGAAGCAAATCACATTCAACTATAAAGTAAGAGAAATATTATGTTAAAGTTAGTCAGGGAGAGGACATTCAACCTGCATTAAAGAGAACCGTATGATGTGGACACAATCCTTGCACTTGAATGACCTCGCACGGCCAATGTCCTTGGCAAACTCTTCTGAGCGTATTTGTTGTTGACAGCCGAATGAATAAATATTCTAGAGGGGCACTCAGTAGAGCGCAGACCACAGCCGCGGCAGCTCATTTCTTGCCCTTTTACTCGACCATGACCTTGACCTTTGACCTTAAACATGTATTAATTGGCGTGGATGTTTCATACACTCAAACATGAAACCATGTTTGAAGTCTCTCTGACAACGATGTCCAAACTTTTGGCTGATTACGTGAATTGGAAATTTTTTTACTGTGATCTTGACCCTTTGACCTTGACCTTAAAAAAAATCTATAATTTCCAGCTTTTTAGATATAAGTTAATCCCTGATAGTTTCATTACTATACGATTAAAATTGTGACCAGGAAGCTGTTCACAAACAAATACACGAATTACAATGACACAAACAGGGGCGAAAACATAACCTCCTTCAAACTTCGTTGGCGGAAGCAATAAGGTGAATGTACAGTTGGATACAGGAGTTCGCGGCACACCTAGCTCTAAAGAAGTAAACAAGCACCAGGATTGTGGTGGCCTATGTGGTAATGTCCTTGACTGGTGATCGCCAGACTAGGGTTCGAGTCCCGCTCAAACTCGTTAGTTTTTTGGTCGCTGCAACCTCACCATCCTTGTGAGCTAAGGATGGGGGGTTTGAGGGAGCCTATTGGTCTATCTGCTGAGTATCATTAGCCATTGCCTGGCCCTCCTTGGTCCCTAGCTTGAGTGGAGAGGGAGACTTTGGCGCTGATCATATGTATATATGGTCAGTCTCTAGGGCATTGTCCCTAGTTGACTGGGCAATGTCACTGTCCCTTGCCTTCTGCCATTCATGAGTGGCCTTTAAACCTTTAAACCTTGTCATACCATTACTATAAGAGGTGGTGGGCGGGGCTTTATGCAGGAATTCGACACGATGTAAGGGTGTGACAGAATACACTTCCTCAGATCGAGGTGTGTCAGAGAATCCTGTCTAACTGTACCTTGAAGGATTTCATTCAATTTGTTGTTTCCTTCACTATATATATAGTGGTGAGGATTACAATACATGTGATACATAATGGCAAGAGTTATTATTATCATTTATTCTTAATGGAGGGGAGGTGAACGCATCACAGTAATGATTAAAGATGATTATTCATAAAGATATCCAGAAACAGGTGAGACATAAACACCGAAAGTGAGGGCACTCAACGAAGTAACAATAGGCCCTTGTTCACACCAGGGTTAAAAGAATACCGGGTTAGACCGTCTCTGAGTCACTGCGCACCTTCATGACGTCAATGGTAACTGACTGTAGAAGAAAACGAGGAAAACAAGATTGAGGGTCACTATAGTAGGTGTTTCCCCCATAGCACACTTTTTTTTTTTCTTTCGTGACCGAGGAAGATAACTTTTACCTTAATCTTCAGGTACTTTATTATTTGAAGACTAGAATTTCAGTTTTTTCTCTGCTTTTATTTATTTTTTTGGTTAAGGAGATAAGAGAATTCTGTTTAAAATTTATGCTTAATGTGAACAACATTAGGCAAAAAACTACAGAACTACTTGGTTGACATGTGGGGTATGACCCAATGACAAATCCATTAGATTTTGAAAGAAAATACATCGACGTACAAGTACGCTCTCGACTGATTGCCCCTCTAGATTTACATGGAATTGTTAACGCACAACGTCGGCGATACGTGTGAATGCATTATTGATAACGATTCCCTAAATAGTCATTGAATTCGGGACAACGCGAATGAAACCGCGCGGTGGAAAACGCCCCCTTGTGAACAAGACCTTAAAATATTCCTCAGCGTGTCGCTCCACCCACCCTGTGGCCGGTTACAGTAGCCTAACCTTATAGGAAAGAGAGATATCGCCCATGGGAGCACTGCAAGCAACAGCAACTACGAGATACTAAAAGTTGTACACGGTACAGTACATAGCGTTAAAGGAGAAAAGCCTACTGGAAAAGTCCCTGCTTGGTGTTCTGCCAGACAGGGGTTCGAGTCCCGCTCAGGGTCGATAGTTCCTTGTAATGCCTGCAACCTCACCATCCTTGTCAGCTAGGGATGGGAGGTTATAGGGGAGTATCAGCAGCAATTGCCTGGCCCTCCCTGGTCCTGGCTTGGATGGAGAGGGGAATTGGACGCTGATCATATGTATGTATAGTCAGTCTAAAGGGCATTATCCTGCTAGCTAGGCAATGTCCACTGTCCCCTTGCCTTTGCCATTAATGAGCGGCCTTTAAACCTTAAACAGAGCGTTTCAAGGGGTGCCATCCACACAGACCAAATATGCAATAAATAAAATAAGTTACAAACATGAAATAAAGAAATTAGAATTCCAATGAAAACACACGGTAATAATGTCTGGAACCCATTTACCATAAATTGACAAACATTCAACATACAACGGAAATAGGTCAGCAATACACGCTTTACTTGCAAGATGCAAAACCTATCCGTATCAAGCATTCTGTACAAGATTCGTACAAGTTCCGAACTCCCAAATCCAGCTTGGTGGTAAGCCCATAATCCCCCCCCCTCCCCCAAACCCCACCCTCACTCCTCCTCCCCTACCAAGGAAATTACGATGCATACTAAACATTCCTTAATGAGTTTGCCTTCACGGGCGTATATCCCCAGCACAGAATTACAAGTAAACAACTAGTTTTGCGAGTACACACACAAACAAGCAAACGCCATCCTGTGCATAGATATGTAAAACACACATAGACAACGCCGGCGAGTCATAACCACTTCTCTCTGGCACGATTTCGGCCATTACGCCAACCTCAAATGACCTCCATTCTCATCACGCAAAACGAAATATTCTCTCTCTCTCTCTCTCTCTCCTCTCTCTCTCTCTCTCTCTCTCTTTCTCTCTCTCTCTCTCTCTCTCTTTCCCTTCCGTAGCCTGGCATTAGTAATCTTTTCCTACATCTTTTATATTTTTATCTATCTTTTTCATACAAAAATCTTAATATCTGGTATTAGCTATGCTCTGTCCAGTAAATTCTAATTCATTACTCTCTCTCTCTCTCTCTCTCTCTCTCTCTCTCTCTCTCTCCTTCCGTAGCCTGGCATTAGTAATCTTTTCCTACATCTTTTATTTTTATCTATCTTTTTCATAGAGAAATCTTAACATCTAGTATTAGCTATTCTCTCCTCTCAGTAAATTTTTAATTCATTACTCTCTCTCTCTCTCTCTCTCTCTCCTCTCTCTCTCTCTCTCTCTCTCCTTCCGTAGCCTGGCATTAGCAATCTTTTCCTTCATCTTTAATTTTTATCTATCTTTTTCATAGAAAAAATCTTAACATCTAGTATTAGGTATTCTCTCCTCTCAGTAAATTTTAATTCATTACTCTCTCTCTCTCTCTCTCTCTCTCTCTCTCTCTCTCTCCTCCTTCCGTAGCCTGGCATTAGTAATCTTTTCCTTCATCTTTAATTTTTATCTATCTTTTTCATAGAAAAAATCTTAACATCTAGTATTAGGTATTCTCTCCTCTCAGTAAATTTTAATTCATTACTCATCTCTCTCTCTCTCTCTCTCCTCTCCTCTCTCTCTCTCTCTCTCTCTCCTGTTTATGCCCAAACAAGACATTCTCTTTCCCTTTGTCTTTTCGTCTTAAGTTCAGATATTTACAAATAAACATTTTCACCATGCAAATACACATTATTTTTGTAATCTCTACTCCATAATACTGAGTAACCTAACAAGTAACACATTTCCATTCCTCTTTTCTTAACACTAATCACATTCGCTTAAAACAAAACCTTTCCTCTTTTTAATCAATCTTTCCAGGATAGCTAGCTAGTCCAGGGATGTGATTCTACCAGTGCATGTCTGATTGTGTCTGTCCGTCTGCCAATGAAAACATCACACAGATTCTGACCGGATTTCCGTGAACTTAGGCGGGGAGTATTTATGAATATGGGTCATAATTTCGGGCACTGGGACTTGTAAGGCCATTCAGCTCCTGGGTGTAACTACGAGAAAAACTCCGACGTTGTACTGTGATGTTAAAGTAAAGGTACATGAGGTTAGATAGAATAATGGTAGAGAAGACGTAGGAAATGAGGTTTGGTAGAAGGTTAAAAAGTGAGTGCATTTAGGGGACGAAAAGAGCGCATAAAAGGCCTTTTAAGTAATACCTATTCGACACTAACCCGCCATCTTCCCCTTAGAGGTTTGGTAGTACGGCAAAGGAAAACGTTTACATTGTTAAACTAGAGAGACACCTGAGTAGAGAGCATGCCTTCGCCACACCAATCAGTCTTATATTGCTCTTAAAACCACTGCGTATTTGTACTACAATGTATTTTCTTCAAACAAATAGGTAAATAAATAAACGGCACGGGTGATTTTGATCAAGGCAATAAACTCCAGATGGGGAGGAAGCCACGAACTTTTCATCCATGACCCTGTCTTCATTAAAGTCTTGCCAATTTCTCTGACGGTAATGACAAGGTCGTCCAATCAGAGATGACATAACGTTAGGTCTGGATGGTAATTGGATGGGTGAGCACCAAAAACATCCGACTCGGATGGCATAAGTGGCCCTTGATCATCCAATCGGAAGGGCGTGGGGCTAATAACCACACCCTGGAATACGCTAAGTTTCCGGAAGGATATCAAAAGGCAAGTAAATATTGAATAATAAATAAATAAACACATTTGCCTTGTTAAATTAATTCGTCAGATTCCATATCGAAAAAACGAAAAAACAAAATTGTATATAAAAAAATAAATTGTGCCTTGTTAAATTAATTCGTCAGATTTCATATCGAAAAACAAAAACAAATTGTATATAAAATAAATTTGCCTTGTTAAATTAATTCGTCAGATTTCATATCGAAAAACAAAAAACAAAATTGTATATAAAAATAAATTTGCCTTGTTAAATTAATTCGTCAATTTCATATCGAAAAACAAAAAACAAAATTGTATATAAAAAATAAATTTGCCTTGTTAAATTAATTCGTCAGAGTCCATATCGAAGAACAAAAAAATTGCAAATAAAAATTCGTCACTAATTTTAAGAAAATTAATCATATTCAAATTCCTAAACTTAGAAGTCGTTGAAGAAGATTTTTTTAGAATAACTATAAAACTGATCACTGTCTTCAGCAAGTTCTATTCTCAGTAATAAATAAATCTGGAATTAGCCTACCTGGTGCCACACAGTCTTGCTTTTCTAGAAAGGTTAGAGCCACGGGCCAATAACTTTGGTTGATGACTGCAAGAGCATGCGATCATAAAAACCCTCTGTCAAATTATGAACTATGGCTATATGCTATTAGTTGGCGCAACAAACCAACCCCTTAATGTAGGGATAATGGTGGGATAGAGGAAAAATAATAAATAAATAAATAAATATATATATAAGTATATATATATATAAATTATATATATATATGTATATATATATATATATATATATTATATGTGTGTGTACATCAACAATCCGCAATTGGCCAGGTATAAATAAGGACATGTCTGAGACCTTTGTCCCGCAGTGATCTAGAACCAGCTGTATTTGTTGTTGTTGTATACATACATGTAAGAAATCTATATATATATATAATATATTATATATGTATATGTATATATACATATATATGTATGTGTATATATATACATATATATATATGTATGTATATATACATATATATTATGTGTGTATGCATATATATATATATATATATATACAGTAGTATATGCGTAAACGTATATGAAACAGAAAGAGAGGACTTTTGCGAACTTGGACGTACAACTACTGCGAAACAACAGTCCAATCAATACAACAGCCATCGAAAATCTTCAGAAATTTTCGTGATACAAAGTCACCACCATATGACAGCGGGGATACTTATCCCTTTAAATAGTGCACGGCACGAGTGGGCCAATGACAGGATAACAAAATGTCGCAGTGATATAATTGATGGATTAGATTAAAAAGATAAAAGATAAACATTTTATTCTTTATCCTAATTTTTAGGGATGATTTCTATTTTAGCTGTGTTGTTTAAATAGCAACGAATAATCCCATTTATTCTTAGATATATATAATTTAATATCTTGTTACTGATCTTATTTTTAGCTTCTTATTAAATTAGTTAAATACATTTGATAGGTCGATAATAAACATTGAATATTCGTAACATCAATACACGGATACGAAGTGTTTGTAGTAAAAAATTCTAAGGAAGAAAAATATCCATTCTTGAATTAAAATTTTAATATTCACTTTGTAAAATAAAAAAGAGAGAGAGAGAGAGAGAGAGAGAGAGAGAGAGAGAGGGGGGGGGGGGCAAAGTCAGGAACTGTTCAAAAGAAAAGGTACATACTTAAATTAGAATGTTAATAACTTTTCAAAATAGTAGAGAGAGAGAGAGAGAGAGAGAGAGAGAGAGAGAGAGGGGGGGGGGCAAAGTCAGGAACTGTTCAAAAGAAAAGTACATACTTAAATTAGAATGTTAATAACTTTTCAAAATAGTAGAGAGAGAGAGAGAGAGAGAGAGAGAGAGAGGGGGGGGGGGGGCAAAGTCAGGAACTGTTCAAAAGAAAAGGTACATACTTAAATTAGAATGTTAATAACTTTTCAAAATAGTAGAGAGAGAGAGAGAGAGAGAGAGAGAGAGAGAGAGAGAGCACCATTCGAATCTGGCCCACCCATCTTCGAAGGGATACGCCCATCTGGCTCGAGGTTTATAGGAGAGCCAGTCCTTTATTAGCACCATCAACTTAGATTAGTTAAATGAAGCTAAAGGGCGTAGGACCACCAAGGCAAATTTCTTTTGGCGTATTACTTCCGAGAGAGTGGGTGGCGCTAATGTAGCCCGCCCCTCCTTAAACGGCCACGCGCCCCCCCCCCCCCCCAAAAAAAAAAAAATACAGCCCCTAGCGCATATATATTCCTTGCTTGGTTAAGATGGTCGTATTATTATTATTATTATTATTATTATTATTATTATTATTATTATTATTATTATTATTATTATTATTATTATCATCATTATTATTATTATTATTATTATTATTATTATTGTAGTTGTTGTTGATGTTATTAGGTAAGCTACAACCCTAGTTGGAAGAGTAGGATACTACAAGGCTCCAATAGTGAAAAAAAAAAAAACCAGTGTCGAAAGGAAACAATGAAATAAATAAACAACAAGAAAAGTATAATGCCAATGTAACTCTTAAGGTTTAACACATGCTTTATAACCTTGGAAGAATATTACGTGTTTCCTCCAAGTTTATACCCCGTCACCCAATTGACAAAATCTTCGTACAGACAAATAAAAGCAAATAGAAAAAAGCTTTACAATATATTCATAAGAACATTGACGAAACACAGGTGGAAATGCAAAAACTAAAACATGGAAAATTTCAACGAGATTTGTCTGAGGGACGCAAAATAGAAATTATACGTCAGCAAAAATGCTCTGAGAAAATGCGTAGCCGGAATGTTACGCAAAGCCTCAAGTAAATAATAGGTATTTTTAGACAATTTTTTGTGTAAGGTGAAATTATAATCTGAGCGGAATAGAAAATAACAGATCGGTAAGGAATTTTCATGCCGGAAAATATTTGTCATAAGAAATGGATAATAAAATATTAATAGTAAAGAAAAAAAAATGTGGATTATGAAAAGAATGAAAAAAAAAATAAAAAGTTACTGTAATAAATATCTATTATTGCATATACATATATATATATATATATATATATATAAAATTTGGCACATCAAAAGGTTCTTGCAATGGATTTGAACCCATCCTTTTTGGTTCGTGCTACCAATAATGACAAAATCTCTACAAATGCATATATAAAACCTTCTCTCTCTCTCTCTCTCTCTCTCTCTCTCTCTCTCTCTCTCTCTCTTCATATACGCATATTTATGGCGACTAAAATCAGAGATAAATTCTTTCCGGATTAACCAAAACTCCTGGAGAAAAGACAATGGATACTCCGTTGTGCCTGAAAGAAAAATATGTCAAAGTAACTATTTTGACAAAATTCTACCTAAGGCTTTATATATATATATATATATATATGTATGTGTGTGTATACATATACATACATATCTATGTATACATATATATGTATATGTATATACATATACATCTATGTATATGTACTGTATATACATATACATACATACATATATATGTATATATATATGCATATATGTATGTATGTATATGTTATATACATATATACGTATGTATGTAAATGTATACACATATATACATATATATGTATGTACATGTATGTATATATATATATATATATATACACATACATATATATACATATATATAAATAAGCGGGAAAATTCCAAGTAATCTGAGTTTTCTTTACAAAAACAATGCTGCTTTGCCTTCATGCACCACAACTCTAAATATATTGCATCTCTTAAAACTATGGATTGTTTAATAATTCAAACCCTAATTATTATAGACGAGAACTGGTACACAAGCATAAAACAAATGTGAAAAAAGCACATTATTTATTCATTACAAATAGCTAGGCTTGTGCTTACTCATGACACTTTACATTTATGCATTCATTGCAAATCGCAAAGGCTTTTACTTATATTGAAAATTATTATTTAGCTATAGCTAGATAGACTTCAAATAGATTTCAAATACCCACTAGTAAACATAAAGCCTACAACTATTCTCATTTTTTTTTTTTTTTTTTTTAATGTGGCGCATTTGCACTGACTCGCAGGGGTGCCCTTTTAGGTCGAAAAAGTTTCCTATTATCTGATTGGATGGACAAAATCATTCTAACCAATTAGCTATTAGGAAACTTTTACGAGCTAAAAGGGCACCCCTGCGAGTCGGTGCAAATGCACCTCATTAAAAAAATGAGTAATGCTTAAAACCGACCACAGAAACACAACCGCTTACAGAATTTCGAGCTTAACAAACTATGAAACATGAAAGATCACAAAAATAAACAGACGAATCTTCTATTAAGGATTTTCCAAGGTCACTCAAGGGCTGTAATTGTGGGAAGGTAAGCCATCTTATCTGCATGAAATTCATACACTAATGGACATGCATGCACACTTGAGCGTTCGATGCATTTCAAATGACGTGCAGTAGTGAGGGATGGGTCGGACTTGAATGATTACTAGGGGCTTCCTAGTGAAGGATTACTAGGGGCTTGCTAGGGAAGGATTCCTAAGGGCTTCCTAGAGAAGGATTACTAGGGCTTGCTAGGGAGTAATTACTAGCGGCTTCCTAGGGAAGGATTCCTAGAGGTTTGCTAGGGGCTTCCTAGGAAGGGATTACTAGGGGTTTCCAAACAAAGGATTACTAGGGGCTACTTAGGGAAGGATTAGAAGGGGCTTCCTAGGAAAGGATTACTAGGGGCCTCCTAGGGAATGATTACTAGGGGCTTGCTAGAGAAGGATTACTAGGGGCTTGCTAGGGAAGGATTCCTAAGGGCTTCCTAGGGAAGGAAAGTTGGTGGACGAGAAACCACAATTGCTTAGGTAATGTCCCCCTGCATCAATCTTTAGTTTCATTTATGGATTGTGTTACTTTTTTCTTACTGGAAAAATAACTCGTATAACTGACGCCACAAGTGCTTTAGCATTCAATGAAAATTGCTTATGAAAACGAATACACCTCATAAAATTATATATATATATATATATATATACTTATATATATTATATATATATATATACTTATATATATTATATATATATATATATATACTTATATATATTACATATATATATAATATATATATTACTGTATATATAGCTGTATGTATATATATACATATACATATATATAATATATATATATATATATATATTGTATACAGTAATATAGATATTTATATATATGTGTGCATACAGTATATATATACAGTATATAAACATATATATATATATAAATATATATATATATATATATATATATATATCAAATATAAAAATACATATACATACTGTATATTCAAGTTATGAATTTTACTATTTCTTTCAAAACCATTTTGGGGAACAGTCGAGTGTTTCAAAATGTAATACCTTTATTCCAGTACGACTGTTATAATAACTAGCGTCTTTTTCTATCCAAAAAAGAAAGCAATATTTAAATGATTATGAAATGGCTTCATACTTCTAACAAAGTAAGTACGGCATGTTGCTTTACCTTTTCATAATATAGATTCTCTCATAATTGGATATGTAGTTAATTACCAGTAAGCTCCTCACAGTAAATAAAATAATTATAATAAGACTAAAGAGTGCTTTTTATGTAACTGAACTAATGAGATTAATAGTGAACAATCGTGTCTAAACAGCAATCAAAGTCTTCTGCAGACATATGGATATTCCAGTCCTATTGAAATGGGTTGACGCTTGCTTATGATTGGCGGAGGTGCCACGTTTCTTTCCCCCTCCTCCTCCTCCTCCTCCTCCTCCTCCTCTCCTCCTCCCCCTCATCATCATCATCATCATCATTATTATTATTATTATTACATGCTAAGCTACAACCCTAGTTGGAAAAGCAGAAAGCTAAAAGCCCAAGGGCCCCTACAGGGAAAACTACACCAGTGAGGAAAGGAAAAAAAGGAAATAAACAAACTACGAGCAAAGTAATGAACAATTGAAATAAAATATTTCAAGAGCAGTAACAGCATTAAGATAAGTCTTACATATATAAACTACAAAACCTTAATAATAATACAAGATGAAGAAAAATAAGATAGAAAAGTATGCCCGAGTGTACCCTCGAGCAAGAGAACTCTACCTCAAGACAGAGGAAAACCATGGTACAGAGGCTATGGCACTACCCAAGAATAGAGAAAAATGGTTTGATCGTGGAGTATCCCAACAGTAAGTCTTTAATCGAAGGTCGTTTCATGTGAAAGAGAATATACAACCCAGCTCAAAATTAAATACCATCTCTACAGGCTAACATCTCTTTAAAATTAAAAATTCGAAGCTATGAAATGGGATTTCAAAAAAATAGTGCAGGTGCTTTAACCTTCTGCAAGTCTTCTCCCTTGTAAATGGAGTATAGGCACGATTGTGGAGCAAGGTAACCCGACCTTTGCCTAAAGCCTTTGCTCCAAATTTTGAATATATATATATATATATATATACACACATATATACATATATATACTGTATATATATACATAGAGTTGTGACATTGTGACCCATTCCCTTCCCAACGGCTTTGCTCTAATATATATATATGATATATATATACGTAAATATATATATATATATACGTATATATATATATAAATATATATATCTCACTAACAATCGTGATTTTTAAGAATGTAATTATCAATCACAATGGCATTTAATATCAAATTCTACCTTTAGAATGTATATCCACAGAAAATTCATTAATGATAACAATGTGTTAAATACATAAACTGCATTTACATACATACATACGTGTATATTGTATATATACCTTTCTATGTGGGGATACCTTTAACTTGGTGAAAGTTTGTGTATCGCCATGATAAGCAAAGCTGTACTAGTCAGAGTCCCCTCATTCTAGGTTGGTTTGCTGTGGGCGATCAAACTCATCATCAGTAATCCGCAGTGGCCAGCATGGTGATGAAAATTGGCCAAACTCCAGATATGAATAAAAACATGTCTGAGGCCTTTGTTCTGCAGTAAAATACATATGGTTGCTTTTTGTTGTTATAGTGTGTGTGTGAGAGTGTTTATATATATATATATATATATATATCATCAGCATCAACATCATCTTCCGTCGGAGATAGTCCAATGCAGGACAAAGGCATCAAACATGTCGTTCCCCCCCCCCCCCCTCTCTCTCTCTCTCTCTCTCTCTCTCTCTCTCTTTCTCTCTCTCTCTCCCTCTCTCTCTCTCTCTCTCTCTATATATATATATATATATGCACACGTATCTATCTCCCACGCCTATTGACCCAAAGGGCCTGGGTTAGATTTCTCCAGTCGTCTCTAACTTGAGCTTTTAATTCAATCCTTCTCCATTCATCATCTCCTACTTCGCGCTTCATAGTCCTCAGCCACGTATGTCTGGGTCTTCAAACTCTTCTAGTTCCTTGTGTAGCCCAGCTGAAAGTTTGGTGAACTAATTGAGGAGTGCAAAGATTATGCCCAAACCATTTCCATCTACCCCTAATCATGATCTCATCCACATATGGCCCTCGAGTGATCTCTCCTTTTGTTTCATTTCTAATCCTGCCCTGCCATTTAACTCCCAATATCCTTCAGAGGGCTTTATTCTCAAATCTAATACATCTACTGGAGATGGTTTCATTGTCATACCATGACTCATGTCCATAGAGTAACACAGCTCTCACTAAACTCATATACAGTCTGATTTTTTAAGTAATTTCAGACGTTTTGATTTCCAAATTTTACGTAACCTAGCCATTGTATGATTTGCTTTTTTCAATCTTTCACTAAACTCTAATTCTAAAGACCCTGTATTGGACATAATAGGTCCTAAATACTTAAATGATTCTACCTCATTAATCCTTTCTCCTTCAATGATAGTTCATCTTCCATTAAATACTCCATTCTCATCATCTCCGTTTTTCTTCTATTTATCTTCAGCCCAACCTCGTGTATTTCATGCATTCTGGTAAACAAGCATTGCAAATCCTGTGGTGTTCTGCTAACAAGGACAGGATCATCAGCATACTCTAGATCTGCTAAATTTCTATCGCCAATCCAGTCGAATCTTCACCATCTCCGACTGTTCTACGCATTACAAAATTCCATGAGGAGGACAAACAACATAGGTGACAACACATTCCCTTGGAGTCCGCTGTTCATAGGAAATTAATTTGATAAGACTCCGTTAACATTTACATATTTAAGAGGAATTCCATAATAATGCAGGACTCTCCACTAAATTGGCCAGTGCACACTATCAAAGGCATTTTCATAGTTCAGAAATGCCATCAAAAGTGAATTACAATATTCTACGCATTGTTGTACATGTTTCATAATGA
>NC_090766.1:20826889-20829389 GCF_036898095.1 Palaemon carinicauda
ATTCAGGAAGAAGAAAGAAAAAACAAACTTGTAGAACTACCTATAAAACAAAAATTAATTAATTCACAAAAAAAAAAATATTTTCCTAACAGATACAAAAAATATTGGGGAAGCAAATCACATTCAACTATAAAGTAAGAGAAACATTATGTTAAAGTTAGTCAAAGAGGAGACATTCAACCGTCATTAAAGAGAACCGTATGATGTGGACACAACAATCCTTGCACTTGAATGACCTCGCACGGCCAATGTCCTTGCAACTCTTCAGAGCATATTTGTTGTTGACAGTCGAATGAATAAATATACTAGAGGGGGCACTCTAAAGAGCGCAGACCACAGCCGCGGCAGCTCATTTCTTGCCCTTTTACTCGACCATGACCTTGACCTTTGACCTTAACATGTATTAATTGGCATGGATTTTCATAAACTTAAACTTGAACCAAGTTTGAAGTCTCTGTGACAACGATGTCCAAACTTATGGCTAACTACTTGAATTGGAAATTTTCTTGACCGTGACCGTGACCTTGACCTCTTGACCTTGAACTTCCAAAAGTCAATAATTTCAGGTTTCTAAATAACAGTTAATCTCTGCAAGTTTCATCACTCTACGATTAAAATTGTGGCCAGGAAGCTGTTTACAAACAAACACACGAATTACAAACACACAAACATAACCTTTTTCCAACTTCGTTGGCAGAAATAATAAGGTGTATGTACAGTTGAATACAGGAGTTCGCAACACACCTAGCTCTGAAGAAGTAAACAAGCACCAGGGTTGTGGTGGCCTATGTGGTAATGTCCTTGACTGGTGATCGCCAGATTAGGGTTCGAGTCCCGCTCAAACTCGTTAGTTTTTTGGTCGCTGCAACCTCACCATCCTTGTCAACTAGGGATGGGAGGTTATGGGGGAGCATCAGCAGCAATTGCCTAGCCCTCCTTGGTCCTAGCTTGGACGAAGAGGGGGATTGAACGCTGATCATATGTATGTATAGTCAGTCTAACGGGCATTATCCTGCTAGATAGGCAATGTCACTGTCCCTTGCCATTCATGAACGGCCTTTAAACCTTAAATAAGGAGTTTCAAGTGGTGCCATCCCCACAGACCAAACATGCAATAGGGAAAGAAGTTACAAACATGAAATAAAGAGGTTAGAATTCCAATGAAACACACGGTAATAATGTCTGGAACCCATTTACCATAAATTGACAAACATTCAACATACAACGGAAATAGGTCAGCAATACACGCTTTACTTGCAAGATGCAAAACCTATCCGTATCAAGCATTCTGTACAAGATTCGTACAAGTTCCGAACTCCCAAATCCAGCTTGGTGGTAAGCCCATAATCCCCCCCCTACCCCACCCTCACTCCTCCTCCCCTGTTAAGGAAATTACGATGCATACTAAACATTCCTTAATGAGTTTGCCTTCACGGGCGTATATCCCCAGCACAGAATTACAAGTAAACAACTAGTTTTGCGAGTACACACACAAACAAGCAAACGCCATCCTGTGCATAGATATGTAAACACACATAGACAACGCCGGCGAGTCATAACCACTTCTCTCTGGCACGATTTCGGCCATTACGCCAACCTCAAATGACCTCCATTCTCATCACGCAAAACGAAATATTCTTCCGCCTAGCTCTCTCTCTCTCTCTCTCTCTCTCTCTCCTCTCTCTCTCTCTCTCTCTCTCTCTCTCTCTCTCTCCTTCCGTAGTCTGGCATTAGTTACCTTTTCCTGCATCTTTTATGTTTATATATCTTTTTCATAGAGAAATCTTAACATCTAGTATTAGCTATTCTCTCCTCTCAGTAAATTTTAATTCATTACTCTCTCTCTCTCTCTCTCTCTCTCTCTCTCTCTCTCTCTCTCTCTCTCTCTCTCTCTCTCTCTCTCTCTCTCTCTCCTTCCGTAGCCTGGCATTAGTAATCTTTTCCTACATCTTTTATTTTTATCTATCTTTTTCATAGAAAAATCTTAACAACTAGTATTAGGTGTTCTTCCCTCTCAGTAAATTTTAATTCATTACTCTCTCTCTCTCTCTCTCTCTCTCTCTCTCTCTCTCTCTCTCTCTCTCTCCTCTCTCTCTCTCTCTCTCTCTCCTTCCGTAGCCTGGTATTAGCTATCTTTTCCTACATCCTTCATTTTGATATCACCCATTTTTACAGTAAACAAAATTCTTAGCTGTTCTGGTATTAACTATTCTCTCCTCACTCACTTATTTCTAATACTAGTTCTCTCTCTCTCTCTCTCTCTCTCTCTCTCTCTCTCTCTCTCCTCTCTCTCTCTCTCTCTCTCTCTCTCTCCTGTGTTCACCCAAACAAGACGTTCTCTTTCCCTTTGTCTTATCGTCTTCCGTCAGATATTAAGAAATAAAAATTTTCACCATGCAAATACACACATTTTTGTACTCTCTATTCCATAATACTGAATAACCTAACATGTAAATATTTCCATTCCTCTTTTCTTATCACTAATCACATTCGCTTTAAA
>NC_090766.1:20834389-20853183 GCF_036898095.1 Palaemon carinicauda
CAAAGGCCTTTACTTATATTTGAAAATTATCATCATGATATATTAAAAGTAAAGCAATAACTAGATACAGCATACTTCCAATAGATTTCAAATACTGAATTTTTTTAAATTAGGTACATTTGCACTGACACGCAGGGGTGCCCTTTTAGTTCGGAATAGTTTCCTACTAACTTATTGGATGGACATAATCATTCTAACAAATCAGTCAGTAGGAAACTTTTCCGAGCTAAAAGGGCACCCCTGCGAGTCGGTGCAAATGCACTTCATTTAAAAAAAATGAGTAATGCTTAAAACTGACCACAGAAACACAACAGCTTACAGAATTTCGAGCACAACAAACCACGAAACATGAAAGATCACAAAAATAAACAGACGAATCTTCTATTACAAGATTTTCCAAGGTCACTCAAGGGCTGCAATTGTGGGAAGGTAAGCCATCTAACCTGCATGAAATTCATACACTAATGGACATGCATGCACACTTGAGCGTTCGATGCATTTCAAATGACGTGCAAAAGAGAGGGATGGGTCGGACTTGAATGATTACTAGGGGCTTCCTTGCTAGGGAAGGATTACTAGGGACCTCATAGGGAATGATTACTAGGAGTTTGCTAGGGAAGGATTACTAAGGGCTCCCTAGGGAAGGATTACTAGGGGCTTCCTAGGGAAGGATTACTAGTGGCTTGCCAGGGAAGGATTAATAGGGGCTTCCTAGGGAAGGATTACTAGGGGCTTGCTAGGGGCTTCCTAGGAAAGGATTACTAGGGGCTTCCAAGGAAAGGATTACTAGGGGCTTGATAGGGAAGGATCACAAGGGCTTCCTAGGAAAGGATTACTAGGGGCCTCCTGGGGAATGATTACAAGGGGCTTGCTAGGGAAGGATTACTAGGGGCTTCCTAGGGAAGGTTTACTAGGGGCTTGCTATGGAAGGATTCCTAGGGGCTTCCTAGGGAAGGAAAGTTGGTGGACAAGTAACCAACCACAATTGCTTAGGTAATGTCCCCTGCATCAATCTTTAGTTTCATTTATGGATTGTGTCACTTTTTTTCTTACTGGAAAAATAACTCGCATAACTGACGCCACAAGTGCTTTAGCATTCAATGAAAATTGCTTATGAAAAAGAATACACCTAAAAAAATTATATATATATATAAATATATATATATATATATATATATATACATATATATAAATATATATATACATATATATACATATATATATATATATATATATATATATATACATACACACATACATACATATATATATATATATATATATATATATATATATATATATATATATATATATATATATATATATATATATCAAATAAAAATATACATATACATATATTCAATTTATGAATTTTACTCTTTCTTTGAAATCCATGTTGGAAAACAGTCAAGTGTTTCGTAACATAATACCTTCATCCAGTACGAATGCTATGAATGGCATTTTTTTTTTATCCCAAATGAAGGCAAGATTCCAACAATCCTGAAATGGCTTCGTATTCCTACTATATTAAGTATGCTACATTACTTTACCTTTTTATAATAAAGATTCTCGCAAAATTGGATTTCATGTTAATTACCTATAGATTATCTAAGCTCCTCATTGTAAATAAAATAAAAATAATACGACTAAAGAGTGCTTTCTATGTAAATCTTTCATATATAAACTATAAAAAAAAAAAAACAGAGTAAGAGAAATAACATAGAATAGTATGCCCGAGTGTATCCTCTAGCAAGAAATCTCTACCCCAAGACAGAGGAAAACCATAGTACAGAAGCTATGGCACTATCCAAGAATAGAGAACAATGATTTGATTGTGGAGTATCCCTAGAGTCAGTCCTTAATTGAAAGTCTCTTCATATTAAAAGAGAATATGCAACGCCGTTCAAAATTAAATAACATCTCCACACTATATCTCTCTAAAATTTAAAGCTATAAAATGGGATTAAAAAAAATAGTGCAGGTGCTCTAACCTTCTGCAAGTCTTCTCCCTTTGTAAATAGAGTATAGGCCTGGTGATTGTGGAGCAAGGTAACCCATCCTTTGCCTAAAGCCTTTGCTCCAAAATTTCAATATACAGTGAACCCTCGCTACTTCGCGGTTCGACATTCGCGGATTCACCACTTCGCGGGGTTTTCCCATAACCCATATATATATACATATCGCGGATTTTCCGGAAAATTCGAAAATACCGCGAAATCTGAAGATAACCAAATACGATATTTTGTTACCTGTAATTCCATTAATACTGTAATTAGTAATATCTGCTCTTACTGATTGTTCATTGCATTACATATGATATATAATTCAGCACAGAAAGAAATAAAACACGAAAAGAGAATGTGATCATACGATAATTCAGTACGTAGTAAAATTAAATCGAACATGAAACGCAAATCAGATGCAGTCATACCATATTAGAATGGTGTGTACTGTAATGGATGTGCTTCTTTTCCATGAATCTTTTGTATGTATACGTACGTAGTACAGTACTGCATCCAATAATATTCTTTGTTGCAAAAATCACATTTCGAATAAGTACTGTAAGCGTACGAGAGAGAGAGAGAGAGAGAGAGAGAGAGAGAGAGAGAGAGAGAGAGAGAGAGAGAGAGAGAGAGAGGCGTAAAATAGCGTACGTACGTAAATTTTTATTATTATTGTTATTATTATTATTATTGTTGTTGTTGTTAATAAAATTATTATTGTTATTATTATTAATCATTATTATTATTATTATTACTGTACAGTATTATTATCATTATTTATTATTATTACGGTACTGTATTGTACTTAATCTACGTACGTTCAGTATGCGCGGGGGCATCTTCTATGAGTAACCAACGCGCCATAGTACTAAGACGGGTTGTGATTGGTTCAAGCGCTGATAGATGACGAATCAAAACTCAAGTTTTGTGTATCTAGCCTGTGATTGGTGTTTTGCCCGCATCTTCTACCCGCAGCATCAAAGTTCTCGCGGGGCTGCATCGTTCACTTTCTCTTTCCGCGTATTGCTGAGTAGACGTTCTTAACTTTGTGAAGTTTAATCTGTGCTGTGTGCGACTGTTTTAAGTTGAACTTTTTGTTGAACTTTCTGTTACAATGGCTCCCAAGCGTTCTGCTTCTAGTAAGGCTGGTAGTGAGCCTAAACGCCACCGAAGAATGATGACGATAGCTGAGAAGGTTACGCTTCTCGACATGTTAAAAGATGGTAGAAGTTACGCGGCCGCCGGCCGCCATTTTGGCATCAACGAATCCACCGTTCGCTACATCAAGAAGGACGAGGCGAACATTAGAAAGACTGCTGCAATCACCTTTAGCAGATCAGCGAAGCGAGTCGTTACAACGCGTAATAAAACGATCGTACGCATGGAAGGTGCTTTAGCTGTGTGGATTGCCGACTGCCGGAAGAAGAACATAGCGTTGGATACGAACACCATCCAAACAAAGGCTTTGAGCTTGTATGAGAATTTTGCTGCAAAGGAACCTAAAGAGGACGACGGCAACCATGCTGAAGATGATGATGATGCAGATGATCCTCAACCAGGGACATCCACTGATTCCCAGCCTCAGAAACGTTTTTCCGCAAGCAAAGGATGGTTCGCGAAGTTTCAGAAACGCTTCGCCCTGAAAAGCGTTTCCCTGCATGGGGAGTCTGCTTCCGCTGACACTGCCGCTGCTGAAACTTACGTGAACCAGACTTTCAAGAACATTATCGCTGAAGGTGGATACAAGCCGGAACAAGTGTTTAATATGGATGAAACCGGCTTGTTTTGGAAGAGAATGCCGTCGCGAACTTTCCTGTTCAAAGAGGAAGCCAAAGCCTCTGGCTTTAAGGCATTCAAGGATCGCGTTACCCTCGTGATGTGTGGCAATGCTGCTGGATTTTTGTTAAAGCCGGGGCTTATTTATAAGTCGAAAAATCCTCGCGCTTTGAAAAACAAAAATAAGAATCTCCTTCCCGTGTACTGGATGCATAATCAAAAAGCATGGATTACGAAGATGCTGACCTCCAACTGGTTCCACCAGTGTTTCATCCCGCAAGTCCATGAATATCTCTTAGAGAAGGGCTTGCCATTCAAGATCCTTCTCCTTATGGATAACGCTGGTGGACACGCAACTGACCTGTCGCGTGAGGGCGTTCAGGTTGAGTTCCTGCCACCCAACACCACGTCATTAATTCAACCAATGGACCAGGGGGTTATCAGGGCGTTCAAGGCCCTCTACACGAAGAATACCTTGGCGGACCTCGTTGCGTGTGTGGATGCTGCCCAAGATGACGAGGATGAAGACTTCAACTTGAAGGCGTACTGGCGGCAGTACACCATAGCCACGTGCCTGCAGAATATTCAAAAGGCACTTCAAGAGATGAAACCTGCAACCGTAAATGCGAGCTGGAAGAAGCTGTGGCCCGATATTGTTTACGACGACAAGGGATTTACTCCGTCGGAAATCCAACACTCTGCAATACGGAAATCTGTGCAGTTGGCTGCCATAATTGGGGGTGACGGGTTTGGCGACATGACGACTGAAGACGTCGACGAGTTGTTGGACTGCCATTCCCAGCCCCTAACTGACGCAGACCTCGAAGACCTGACGAAATCGGCAAGTGAGGAAGAGAGTGAGGGTACCCAGGAAGAGACCCAAGAAAATGTAGAAGAAACGGGCTTAACATTAGAACGGCTCGCCAAGTTCTGCAACCATATGAAGGAGGCGAAAGAAATGTTGCAAGAGTGGGACGAGGATATGGTTCGCTCGATGCAATTCTGCAACAAGGTTGATGACATCACGACTCCCTACAGGATGCTCTTGGATCGAAAAAAGAAGCAGCGGCAACAACTTCCGATCACAATGTTTTTTCAGCCTCGCAAAAAAGAGCCAGTTCCTCCTGCTAGTACGCCTTCGGAAGAAATTGAAGAAGTTGAAGAGGTGTCCCAGGAAAAGACACCTCCGTCTGAAGAGACGTAAAATACTATCATTGACTGCACAGTAGAACACATCATCAGCTTCATCATCATCATTTCTACTGTGCAGCAAATTCATCGCCATCGTCATTCAAGTTTTTCTTGAACTTCTTTCGTGGTGAGTACAGTAACAATCTTTATTTTTTACTTTAACCTGTTTTATAGTTTAGTAATGTACGTACTGTATGCATTAAGTTAAAGGGAAGATTTTAAAAGTCTACATGTTGTAACCTATCATATTTTTTTTTGTTTAAAATTTACATTTACGTACGTAAAACAATCTCTCTCTCTCTCTCTCTCTCTCTCTCTCTCAAATTGTTTTCCTGCTTTGCTACGTACAAGTACTGTATAATTTATATTTGTAAGGTAACATATTTTGTAAATGCTTTTACACTGTAAATACTGTATGTACTGTATCATTATTTATCACTATCATCATGCGCGTTAAATGCCTTGTTTGTTCTGAGCGTGGTTGTTTATTGAGCGTACACGCCGTCGTTTCAGGCGGCGTCATAAAGAAAAAGATTTCATTTGGAAGTCCTAAGAAAAATACGTAAACTAAAACATTGGTAATAAAAAAATCAACATACAGTACTGTATAATCAATATAATCGATGCAAAAACTAACCATACGTACATATATGTGTACACTAAATGAGTTTGTTTCTTCGTTATGATCAGAGATGAACGTAAACAAAACATTGGTTGCCATTTTTTATCGTGCTTTTTAGGTGTTTAGGAAACACATGATATAAAATCGCCTTTAATATTTGTGCCTGTTTTAGTTTAGGGTGCTGTAGTACATGCATTAAGTGTTCTGTACATTAAAGGGTGGTTTGTTAACAGTACTACGTACAAGGGAAGGTTTTAAAAGTCCGAATATACATGTTAAATAAATAGGTAAATATGCTGTCACTACTTCGCGGATTTTCACCTATCGCGCCCGCGTCTGGAACCTATCTACCGCGATAAACGAGGGTTCACTGTATATATATATATATATATATATATATATATATATATATATATATATATATATATATATATATATATATATATATATATATATATATATGTATGTGTGTAGATATATACAAATACATATATATGTAGATATATATATATATATATATATATATATATATATATATATATATATATATATATATATATATATATATATATATATATATATATATAACGGATTTTGAGCGAAGCGAAAAATCTATTTTTGGGTGAGATAGCCATGGCGTCCTGATGGAAGGTTCCTTTTTGGTAGCTTCCTAGGATAAATAACTACTAGATATTCCCAGAGAATTTAACCACAGGTTATCACAGAATTCTAACTTCTGGAGCGAGTATCCTAAAGGTTTCCCTTATAAGACATCGTAAATCAACAGGGGACGCATGTATTAACACGCCACATAGCTATCTACACCCTAAACAGAGTTAACACTTCGGTGTGTAGGGGCGGAGAATAGCTGGGAGCCGTTCCACAGCTAATCTCGTTCGTGGCTACTTTTGGTACTCGAGACGTAAACAAACGGGCGCCATTGCTAAATGACGTCACGTCCGTCCTCATCCTGAAGCCAGTTGCTTGCCGATCACCATGATACAGCAGAGCAGGGTGGGACCTAAAAACTGGACGAAGTAGCAGGGAGGGTCCATCAGGACGCCATGGCTATCTCACCCAAAAATAGATTTTTCGCTTCGCTCAAAATCCGTTTTTTGGGCTCAAGCCATGGCGTCCTGATGGAAGAATACCAGAGAATCAATGTATCGTGGTAGATTTTCCCCTATTGGGTAAGTGCCAAAGGCTTTGAACAAGGTAGCATAATAATCTTAATAAAAGAACCGTAGGGAAGAAACCTTCCTGCCCCCTTGGCAGTGAAGTTCCCACGGGCCATGCCGAGATCAAAGTGGTTATCGAAGGGCTATTCACCCTGCTAGAAGAACCTGAAGAACTTGGAGACAAGACTGAATGGTTGGCATTCGTATAGGAACATTCTCGAAGGCAGACGAGTGGTGGTTGGACACTGTATGTCGAGAAGAATAGTCTCGTCTCTAAGGTATGAAGAGTAAGTATTCGTATTGGAATATTACATTGCAAAGGTGAATATATAATAAGGGTTAAGACCTTAGTATCTTCATTAACCATAAGGAAGGGGATAATAAAACTATGACAGACATGTATTTCATAGTATAAGTAGGAGCGGATTGAGACGCCCAAGTAATAAAATAAGAATTTTATTTTACAATTGCAGAAAAATAAATGAATTGCAGTAATAAGCAAAGTTAATTTACAACAAATTATAATGTACATAGTAATAAAGACTTGCTCTTGAATCTGAAAGGGAATTTCAAATTTATTAGTAGGCACTCGTTCTCGAGGAATGTCAGTCTTTAATTAAAACACATCATGCTCTAGGCATGCGGCACTCGTGTGACGACTATGACATTTCACCTGGGATAAGAACAGTTATAAGAAAGCACTAAGTGTTTTCGACATCACTACGTATCGCTCGAGGGTCAACATAGGCACCCGAAGAGTTAGAGTCCCAAGTAACTCGCTGTTCTATGCAGAGTTAGGTGCAGGTTTCATAACACTACCTGCGGCTACCACAAAATGTTTGACTTCGTGCACTTGTTTCGCATAATGTTTGAATAAACACGCGAGGACTTCCAGCCTGTGAAACTTTTAAGGCTTTCGAAGTCCATACTCTGAAAGAAATTCAGAGACGATGGAACTTTTCTAGGATCGTGACCGGCGGGTGTACTGTCAGGATCCGCTCTGCGAATGAAGTAGGTGATTTTCGCACTTAGTTGTTTCAGTGACAGGTCGCTGCCCGATGTTTCTCCTTTGAAGAGTTGGCCTCCACCAAAGTTCGAAGTTCTGCAGAGATAGACCTTGAGGCTCTCTACTGGGCATAGAGAGGCATCTTCCTTCAGGGGGCATATTCTCCAAGGGCCCCATCTTTTGGTGGGTAATTCGATTTTGGCGAGAAACGTCGGACCCGGGTAGAGGGTAAGGTCTCCTGAATCAGTAAACAGGATATTACCCTCTTCTCTTGATAATGTCACTATTTCGCTGACTCGGGCTCCTGAAGCAAGAGCAAAGAGAAATATAACTTTTTGAGTCAGATCCTTGAGAGGGCATGAATCATTATCCAAGTTGGAGGCGAAATGGAGCACCTTGTCCAATCACCAGGAGATCGGTTTCGGTGAGGGTGCTGGGCGTAGACGAGCGCATGCTTTCGGCAGTTTATTGAAGATGTCGCTGGACAGATCAATTTGGAAGGCATACAACAGTGGTCTAGTCAAGGCCGATTTGCAAGTAGAAATCGTATTGGCTGCTAATCCCTGTCCATGAAGGTGAATAAAGAAGGACATACAAAAATCAATGGTGATTTCCGTAGGATTTTTTGCCTTGACGAATGAGACCCATTTTCTCCAAGATGATTCGTATTGCCGTCTTGTGGATTCGGTCTTGTATTCCTCGAGGAAGTCTAGACTTTTCTTCGAGATCCCAAACCTCTTCTTCGCGGCTAGGGAGAGAAAATCATGAGATGAAGGTCCTTGATTTTCGATGATGAAGCGAAGACAGTCGACTTCTGTACTTGTTGGGAGAGAACTGGGCCCGGGAGAGGGATCAGCGTGGGCTGCAGCTCCAGGACCAGGGGGTACCAGTTGCTCCGGGGCCACTTGGGAGCCACTAGGGCCGCTGTCCCTTTGAAGGTTCTCAGCTTGGAGAGGACTTTCAGCAGAAGGTTGGTGGGAGGGAACAGGTAGATCTTGGACCATCTGTTCCAATCCAGGGACATGGCATCCACCGCCTCTGCCTTGGGGTCCTCGTACGGGGCCACATAACGAGGAAGTTGATTGTTGTCGGTCGTTGCGAAGAGATCGATCTGAAGTTCCGGGACTTGGTGGGAGATGAAGGAGAATGATCTTGCGTCTAGAGACCATTCCGACTCTATCGGGCTTGTCCGGGATAGAGCGTCCGCCGTCACGTTGCGGAATCCTTGTAAGTGAACTGCAGATAGGTGCCACTTCTTCCTCTCTGCCAGACGGAAGATTGTTAGAAGCACCTGATTTATCTGGGGCGATCTCGAGCCTTGGCGATTGAGACATCGAACTACCACCGAGTTGTCTAGGGTTAGACGAATATGGATCGAGGGAGGCGGGGAGAGTTTCTTCAGTGTTAGAAGGACCGCCATGGCCTCCAAGATGTTGATGTGAAACGTCTTGAATAGTGGAGACCACGTGCCTTGAGCCTGTTTCTGGTGGGAGTGACCTCCCCAACCCTCCAGCGAAGCGTCCGTGTGGATGTTGAGTGATGGAGGTGGGTGTTGAAGAGGGATGGACCTTTTCAGGGCCTTTGCTTCCGACCACGGCTTGAGGAGAAGTCGAAGTCTGTTTGGGAGCCGTCTCTTGAGGTCTCTTCGAGCGATGGATGCAGAACGTCTCCAGACTCCCGCGGCATCCTTTAGCTGTGCACGAAGCACCGGGTTTGTCACTGAGGCGAACTGTAGAGAGCCTAGAACTCGTTCCTGCTGGCGTCTTGAGATCCGCTTGGATTTCAGTAGTCGCTTGACAGACCCTGCTATTTCCTTCCTTTTCTTCTGGGGGATGGAAAGGCGGTGTGACTGAAGGTTCCACTGGATTCCTAACCATTGGAACTTCTGAGCTGGAGAGAGGCGAGATTTCTTCACGTTTATATTGAATCCCAGGTGTTCTAGGTACTGGGTGACTTTGCTGCAGGATTTTAAACAATCCTCGGGCGATGGAGCCCAGACTAGCCAATCGTCGAGGTAGGCCATCACCTGGACGTCTCGGAGGCGGAGCTGTTGTACTATGGCGTCCGCCAGCTTTGTGAAGATCCGAGGGGCCACATTGAGGCCGAAGGGCATGGCCCTGAAGGCATAGCTTTTCCTTTGGAGTCGAAATCCTAGGTAGGAGGAAGCGTGATGGTTCATTGGAACGTGCCAGTAGGCATCCACCAGGTCTATGGAGACCGTGTAAGAACCTCAAGGCAGAAGGGTCCTTATCTGTTGAAGAGTCAGCATCTTGAACTTGTCGTTCGCTATGAACTTGTTGAGGGGGGATAAGTCCAGAATGACTCTGAGCTTGTCGGAGTCTTTCTTGGGGACGCACAACAGTCTCCCTTGGAACCTGGTGGACTTTACCCTCCTTATCACCTTCTTGTTCAAGAGATCTAGGACATATTCTTCCAGAAGGGGGGTTGATCGTTGGAAGAATTGCTGGAAGGTTGGGGGTGGTTGAGTCCAACTCCAGCCTAGACCTTTCTTGACGATGCTGTGTGCCCAGGGATCGAAGGTCCAACGATCCTGGAATTGGCGGAGTCTTCCTCCCACCGGAAGCACTTCATTGCTTCTGGTGTCCCGAGGGCTTACTGCCTCGGCCGCTAGCTCCCCTTCTTCCTCTACCTCTGGAGGGGCGGCGAGATGCATCTCTGCTCGCACCCCTGTTTGAGCCTCTACCTTTGGGACGAAAGGTAGTTGTCCGTTGCTCAAAGGCAGGGGTGAAAACCGGTGACTGGGACAAAACCGGTTGGGTGACCAACTGAAAGGTCTGTTGTGGCTGAGCAGCCACTTGGGGAGTAGCGGGTCCCGGAAATTGTCGTCGCTGTTGACATTGCTGGGGGTTTTGCTTGGAGGATTTCCTCTTAGGTTGAGGGCCATCGTCCTGAGAGGATTTCCTCTTTTTTGACATGCCCCACTTATTGAGAAGGTTCCTATTCTCAGTGGCAGCCTTGTCAGTGATCTCTTTCACGAGATCGGAGGGGAAGAGGTGTTTACCCCAGATGTTGGAGGAAATCAGCCTCCGGGGTTCGTGTTTCACAGTGGCACCTGAGAACACGAATTCTCGACAGGCTCTCCGAGCCTTCATGAAGTGGTACAAGTCCTTCACCAGAGTTGCCATGTGGGATTTGGCGAGTACCATGTAGTGGTCTGGGACTCTGGTGTCACCAGCCATGACATCAAGTTGTACCTGGTGGGACATGGATGCTGCAAGCCTTTCCTTCGTATCTTGTTCCCGACGAAGGAGGTGGTCGTTGAGTTTCGGGAGGTCTTCGTTAAACTGACGTCCGGCTACGTCAGGATCTAGCTTTCCCACCACGAAGGTATGCTGGATATCCTTCCAGTGTCGAGCGTCGGGGGGGAGTTACTATGGAGAAGGGTCTGCACTCCTCCAGTGCAGGGCAGGGTTTTCCTTCTTCCACAGCCTTGTGGCATGCAGCGAAGGCCTTTTCCATGAAGGGAAGGACTGCATCGTCGGGTGCGACGTAAGTAGGGTGCTTCTTGCTCAGGGCCAGAAGCTTAGAGCAGGTAAAACCTCTACTTTTAAATGCGGAGGCTAGCATAGCCTGGGCCTTCGAGAGATCGAACACTATCGCCTTCTTGGGTTTGGTCTCTTCTTTAGAGGCAGGTTCAGAACGAAGCCGGACGTAACAGTCCGGGTAAGCCTCAAAGTTCGGGAAGAACTCCACATCTTCCAGGGGGACCGTGCCGATCTTATCGCTGATAAAGATCCTGCCGGTCGCGATAACCATATGCTCGGCATACCTCTAAGGGTTGGCATGTGAGCATGCAGGGAGATCCTTAACCAAGATCTTCTTCGGTTCTTTGGACCCTCCCATGGACCTGATGAACTCGTGAGTTTCTTTAAGTCTGTCGTCCATGATGGCTTTAATCATCCGGAACATCTCTTGGGCGGATGGGATGGGTTCCGGGGTAGCGGAGGTAGACGGGAGAGACACTTCCGTCGGTGTAGGAGTAGGGGCGGTGATGGAAGGCGGAGCGACCTCCTGCTCCGACTCGGTGTATTCCACCTGGTCCTCTTCATCTTCCGCGCCTTGGGCCATAAGGGTCTTCTCCGTGCCCTCCGAAATATCCGACATGTGTTCGTCGTTCTCGGAATCCAGGCGGCACTCGTGCATGGACTGGGCCATGACTACGTCTGGTTCCACCGTGATCTGGACGATGGGGATCAGGTCTTTGGGTACCACAGAATCAGGGGAGGCCTTTGGGAACAGAAGGGCCCTCATGTCTTCAGTGGCCAGGTATGGTCCAGTGGCGTTCTTTTGGAAGCCACGCACCCACTTGCGTAGCTTATCCCGAGAAGCGTCCCTGACCTCCGCTGAGGGAGGGCTATGAAAGGCATCGACTAGGCGATCCTGGCAGACCATACAGTTCTGCGGGTCCCAGAACTTCAGATCCCCTCTCTTGTTGGCACAAGGGGCGTGGGTCCTACACGCCGTATGCCCGTAGAAGTGCGGGCGCTTCACTGCACAGAAGTCGTGGTCACACTTCATCTGCTCCTCCTGTAAAAGAAAGAGAATATGAGTATGGGGGGGGTCATAAGAATGACTCGTAAACTAAAGTTAAATATTAATCATTAATTTTAACTTGACAATAGGTGTGATGCACAGAGGAAGGGCTGAGATAGGATAGGTACATACTCCGTGTATCTCGCCCGGCTGGTTACCGTAACCTTCATCCATGGACAATCCGAAGTGACCGAAGGCACAGGATAGAATTCAATATAGAATGCCCGTAGGGCAGTGAGAATTCTATTGGAAATTGTCAAGGATATAAGGCTGGGACTGAGGCCACTCAGTTCCAGAATAGGGGACTAGAAGATCCCATAGGGTAACGGTTTCCGGCAACCAGCCGTGCTAAGATACACACAGCATGCTGGAAATCTGTGATATGCAAGAAGACAGCATGATTACTAATAGAACGGTAATAAATTACCGATCCACTTACGTAAACAAGTCATCTGGTTGCAGTGTAGGGCTATCAATATCAGATGATAGCTAGTAGAAGGGGGTGCAAGTCGCCTTAACGCCTCCGGCAGACCGCCGGCACGCCGGAGGCCGCTCCAGCAGTTTCTGGCATTAGGGAAGACAATATAGAAGTCAAGAGTAATACCAGGGTGGCGGCACGCCGGCGGGAGAGCGGCGGCTCCGGCAGCCAGAGGTTGCCGGCTTGGTGACAGGAACAAGGATGGTTATAGCAGAACCGGACTGCCGGCGGTGGATGCCGGCACTCCGGGGGCCGGCCGGTGGAAGGACGACCAAGCTATGAGGAAGAGGGAAGGCCATCGGCTGGAAGCCGGCGGCAGGCGGCAGTCCCCCGGCACATGGAGGACTGGCGGCCAGGGGGTAAGGGATAAGTCACCAAGGTAGGAGGTGGGTATCACCGACAGTGGAGGCGGCGAGGGACCGGCACCAGGATAGTGAAAGAGACAGAAGGAGGGATGTAGGGGTCCGGCCACAGACCCCCAGACATCCCACCTGAGTGGGTGTACCCAGGATAGAGGCTAACCCTATCACCCAGTAGCAGGGGCCGCAGAGGACCGGGAGCTACGGTAGCCCAAGGGAGGGCTAGGGGACACCCAAGAGCGGGGGGGGGGGGGGAAACCCCTGCAGGCAGAACGCATCCAGTGGCTAACCTCATAGGACACTATGAAGGGTATATGTACCAGAGCGGACTGCACACAGGAGCTCAAGGTAGCCCTATCACTCCACCCTAAGGAGGAGTTGTAGGACAGGGGACAGATGGGTATAGACTAACCTAAGTATAGGCTAGGCCATACAAGAGATAGGTGGGGAGGGGAGAAGAGAAGGGTCTTCCGTGGAGGAGGTTCTGTACCAGAGCGGCCACTGAGGAAGGGAGGACATTCCCTAGCCTAAGGTAAGGCAGCTTGTCTGAAAACGGTGCATGGGTATCGTTTCAGCAAGGAACAGAACTAACCCCTCCAAAACCTAACCTAGGGCAGGGATGTTACATCCTGAACTAGGAAGGATGGAAGACGTATCGCTATTGCAGGAAAGGTCGGAGACCTAACCCCAGCAATAGAGGAAGGACTAGCCGTTCCTCATTCTCGGACGCAACCCTAAGGGGGGATCATTCCCTTAGGGAGGACAGAGAGGCGATATAATACTCTGCTATGAGCTTGATCCCCTTACGTGGTAGGGGGAGCAAGGCTACACAGAGGGGATGCCCTAAGGCAGGGGATGAAGGAAGCATATAGGGGTCCTACTTGTAGGTTAGGTTAGAAAGACACTCTATCTAACCTGTCCCTTATATGGTCCTTGAAGGCGAAAACACTTGCATCACAGTCAATAGTATTGTAAAATAATGCCACTATCTTCATAAGTAAGCCTAGGATCACTGAAAAATATCATGCATGAACACTGATATAGGCGCTCTGGCCTGGGGGCTATAGTAGCCAACTGGTATGGGGTCAGTCGATGACCGATAATAAAGCGTCAAAACACGATATAAAAGTTCCTAGCTATGAAGACTAAATAACTAATAGTATCGATTAGTTAATGAGGCCGGAAAACGCTGTTGAGGCTAACTAAATAAGGCATGCAGAACAACAGCGACGCCATAAAATGGCAGGTCCGGTCAAGGCACAGCTCTGCCACAAAACATCAAATATCTCGAAAAGTAAAATTTACTTTACGGTCAGAGCTTAGTTAAACAATACTGGAACCTTGTACTCAACTTTCCAGAAGAAGGCGAGGCCGAAGGTAGCGACATGATGAAGATGCAGGTTGATGAAAAGAGCGTAGGGAAAATCCGTCTAAGATAGGCGAGCTACTAGCAGAAGGATGAGGACGGACGTGACGTCATTTAGCAATGGCGCCCGTTTGTTTACGTCTCGAGTACCAAAAGTAGCCACGAACGAGATTAGCTGTGGAACGGCTCCCAGCTATTCTCCGCCCCTACACACCGAAGTGTTAACTCTGTTTAGGGTGTAGATAGCTATGTGGCGCGTTAATACATGCGTCCCCTGTTGATTTACAATGTCTTAAAAGGGAAACCTTTAGGATACTCGCTCCAGAAGTTAGAATTCTGTGATAACCTGTGGTTAAATTCTCTGGGAATATCTAGTAGTTATTTATCCTAGGAAGCTACCAAAAAGGAACCTTCCATCAGGACGCCATGGCTTGAGCCCAAAAATATATATATATATATAGTTGTGACACTGTGACCCATTCCCTTCCCAACGGCTTTGCTCTATCAAAAAAAAAATATATATATATATGTATCTATATATGTGCATATATATATATATATAAATAAATATATATAAATATATATTATATATATATCACTAACAATCGTGATTCTTAAGAATGTAATTATCAATCACAATGGCATTTAATACCAAATTCTACCTTTTAGAATGTATATCCACAGGAAATTCATTAATGACAACATTGTGTTAAATACATAAACTGCATTTACATAAAAACAAACGTGTATATTTTATCTATACCTTTCTATGTGGGGAAACCTTTAACTCGGTGAAAGTTTGTGTAGCGCCAGGATAAGCAAAGCTGTACTAGTCAGGGTCAGTCATTCTAGGATGGTTTGCTGTGAGCGATCAAACTCATCATCAGTAATCCGCAGTGGCCAGCATGGTCATGAAAATTGGCCAAACTCCAGATATGAATAAAAACATGTCTGAGGCCTTTGTTCTGCAGTAAAATAGATATGGTTGCTTTTTGTTGTTGTTGCTGTTGCTATTGTTGTTATAGTGTGTGCGTGAGTGTGTATATATATACATATATATATATATAAATCATCAGCATCAACATCATCTTCCGTCGGCGATAGTCCAATGCAGGACAAACGCATCAAACATGTCATTCCTCTCTCTCTCTCTCTCTCTCTCTCTCTCTCTCTCTCTCTCTCTCTCTCTCTCTCTCTCTCTCTCTCTATATATATATATATATATATATATATATATATATATATATATATATATATATATATATATACATACATACATACATATATATATATATATATATATATATATATATATATATATATATATATATATATAAACATATACGTAATTATATGCTATCATCTCCCACGCCTATTGACCCAAAGGGCCTGAGTTAGATTTCCCCAGTCTTCTCTAACTTGAGCTTTTGATTCAATACTTCTCCATTCATCATCTCCTACTTCGCGCTTCAGCCATGTAGGTCTGGGTCTTCCAACTCTTCTAGCGCCTTGTGTAGCCCAGCTGAAAGTTTGGTGAACTAATCTCTCTTGAGGAGTGCGAAGATCATGCCCTAACCATCTCCATCTACCCCTAATTCATCCACATATGGCCCTCAAGTGATCTCTCCTTTAGTTTCATTTCTAATCCTGCCCTGCCATTTAACTCCTAATATCCTTCTGAGGGGTTTGTTCTCAAATCTAATAAATCTACTGGAGATTGTTTCATTGTCATACCATGACTCATGTACATAGAGTAACACAGCTCTCACTAAACTCATATACAGTCAGATTTTTATGTAATTTCAAACGATTTGATTTCCAAATTTTACTTAACTTAGCCATCGTCTGATTTGCTTTTTTCAATCTTTCACTAAACTCTAATTCTAAAGACCATGTATTGGACGTCATAGTTCCTAAATACTTAAATGATTCTACCTAATTAATCATTTCTCCTTCAATGATATTTCATTTTCCATTACATAATCCGTTCTCATCATCTCCGTCTTTCTTCTATTTAGCTTCAGCCCAACCTCGTGTATTTCATGCATTCTGGTAATCAAGCATTGCAAATCCTGTGGTGTTCTGCTAACAAGGATGGCATCATCAGCATACTCTAGATCTGCTAAATTCCTATCGCCAATCCAATCGAATCTTCACCATCTCCGACTGTTCTACGCATTACAAAATCCATGAGGAGGATAAACAACATAGGTGGCAACACATTCCCTTGGAGTCCGCTGTTCATAGGAAATTCATTTGATAAGACTCCATTAATATTTGCATATTTAAGAGGAATTCCATAATAATGCAGGACTCTCCACTAAATTGGCCAGTGCACACTATCAAAGGCATTTGCATAGTTCACAAATGCCATCAAAAGTGGATTGCAATATTCTACGCATTGCTGTACATGTTTCATAATGAAAATTTGGTCAGTGCAACTTCCACCTTTTCTAATTCCAGGTTGTTCATCTCTAAGCTTTTCATCAACCTTTCTCTCCAGTCTCATTAGAATAAATATTATCATAACAACTGACGTAAGTGTTATGCCTCTGTAATTATTGCAATCAGTCAGGTCTCCTATTTTTGCCATTTTCACTAACATTCCTAACTACCATTCATCAGGTTTTGCCTCTTCATGCCACATTCTACAAAACAATCTTGTAAGTAGTCTGGGAGTCAATTCATTTTCGGCCAGTATCATCTCGGCAGTTATTCCATCATATCCAGGGGCTTTCCATCTCTTTAGTTTTTTAGGATAGCTTCGACTTTAAACACACTGAATTCATTCATGGGCACATCAAGGTATTCATCAGCTTCAGGTATATCAATCAAATTGTTCCCTTCATAACTCCTATTCATAACCTCACTAACTGTTCCATCTAACATTGTCTTTCTTCATCTTCTGTTGATATAACAAATCCATCACTCTTTTTGATCGGTATATGCTTCCTCTTCTTTATCTGCATATAATATATATATATATATATATATATATATATATATATATATATATATATATATATATATATATGAACATATATCACAAGCACACGTGATTTTAATTAATGTAAATATCACCCACGAATGGGATTTAATACCGAATTCTATCTTGTGAATATATATCCACTTGGAATTCATTTTATGGTAACAGCTTCTGGCCGGGTGGGGATTCGAACCACCACCTGTACGGCTGGAAACCATGCTGGCAGAGACCCTACCGACTGAGCTATCCACCCTACCGACTGAGCTATCAAGATAGCTCAGTCGGTAGGGTCCCTGCCAGCATGGTTTCCAGCCGTACAGGTGGTGGTTCGAATCCCCACCCGGCCAGAAGCTGTTACCATAAAATGAATTCCAAGTGGATATATATTCCCAAGATAGAATTCGGTATTAAATGCCATTCGTGGGTGATATTTATATATACATATATATATATATATATATATATATATATATATATATATATATATATATATATATATATATATACAGTATATATATACACATATTTATGTGTATATATATACAAATATATACATACGTATATATAAATATATATATACATATTTCTATATATATACATATAAATTATATATAAGTATATATATATATATATATATATATATATATATATATATATATATATATAATATATAAATATACATACTTACATACATACATACATACATACATACATACATATACATAAAATTAACGAATCCACGAAAGCGACTAAAAATGAGACTCGCACGATCGTCCATTCTCACACTCAAACGAGAACTCCTAATATGCACATACTTATTAACAAGACATTAAACCGCAGAAACACCTGACATATTCACACCAAAACAGCGGGACTCCAATGCGCTCCAGATACTCTCTCGCCCATTACTTCTTAAATGATGAGGAGAACGGGAAGGAAAGGAGGGAGAGAGGGTGAGGGGGGAGGGGGGTGAGAGAGAGAGAAAAGCTGTCTCTTCTGAATATGTATATATATATTTGGGCGCCCCATATTTCAAGGCATTAAAGTTACAGGCGGTTCCTTCCGCCTCTTAGGAAGTTTGTATAGGAACCGTACGAAGGGAGGGGTGGGGTGGGGAATGAGGGGTCATGTGTCTTGCCTCTCCCTCCCCCTCCCCTCAAAGGAGGGTACATGGCAGGAATAAAAGGGGAGGGACGTTTCCGAAAGGCCTGGCCATGAGAGTCTCTTAAAGAGTCCTAAAAATGGAAGACGTCGCGTCTCCCTCGGCTGAATTAG
>NC_090766.1:20853683-20858683 GCF_036898095.1 Palaemon carinicauda
CCTTTCGCATTTGCACCTGGCACAAATTTCACCATTTTTATCAGGTCGTAACATAATGTCGGTAATAAAAAAGGACAATAAAGTCTGCAATGACCTCCATCAAGTGTTCCTCGTTTGATAACGCCTCTGGAATTCGCAATTCGGATGACGAAAAGTTCGCATTCATTGACAATCAGCCATTGCAACTGCTACCAAATATCATTAATGAGTGAGAGTTACGCCTTTATTCACAGTAGGTGTTGAGTACGTGCGTTTGTATATACTGAGTGCATACTGTGCTTTATGATTATTATATATGTAAGCACAGTATGTATTTATGTATATATAATTCTGCGTATAATTATATATATACATATATATATATATATATATATATATATATATATATATATATATATATATATATATATATATATATATACATACATATGAGAGAGAGAGAGAGAGAGAGAGAGGAGAGAGAGAGAGAGAGGAGGAGAGGAGAGAGAGAGAGAGGAGAGAGAGAGAGTCCATCCATGAATGATTTTTCACAAAGGCTTCACAGAATTTCATGACCAATTACGCTAGCTACTGGAAGCCATAAGTGTAAAAATAATCTTAGCTGTAACTAATGCATAAGTACAGAAGCACTTCAGTGATATAGATATAACTTCGTAAGAAAAAAAAAAACTAATAAAAAATATTACTTATAAACATCTTAACTGTTACGCGTTAGATTTGATATCACTTAAGTTTTAACATGGTAGGCAGGTTGATTATATGAACAACCCTCCTCTCATATCCGGGCCACAAATTAGCCAAGTCTGGAAGAATTTGTCACTGGATGAAATTATAGCCAATCACAGCACCACCTCGCTCAGCAGAGGCAAGTATTGCCAACCTTTAATATTGACTCACTTCTATATACCGCTTTCCAAATCAGAAGAGCAATGAGATTATGTTTACTTCCGAGTGAAACAAGCTACGGCAGAGCGAAGACCATCTGAGAAACGTGATATATAAGTAATCTGGGAAGTGGTCACAATGAGTATGACGTAGGTGAGGACGTCATGGGTTGGTAATACTTGTCCCACATTCAATCATAAATAGATTTATTATTCTCACTTACGATATATATATATATATATATATATATATATATATATATATATATATATATATAAATATATATATATATATATATATATATATATATATATATATATATATATATATGTATATATATACATACATATATATATATATATATATATATATATATATATATATATATATATATATATATATATATATATATAATTCAACTGGCATAAACATAACCGCATTACACTTAAGCTTCAAACAGATGATTTGAACTTGTGTCAAAGAAATTTCTCACATAAATAAATACAGACGACCATTGTAAAACAAAAATGTCACAGGATATATATAAGAATGTTGATTAAAAAAGCAAAATGAATAAGTGAATGAAACTTTAACTTCCACCAAGATTTAATCCATGCTTAATAACATGCTGATCTACAAGTGTCAAATAAATAAATAGATAAAAGGGTTTCATAGTTTAATATTTATGAAACAAATTAAAATATCACTTTTACGCAGCTGGAATGAAATAGAATTATATATTCCTTTTTTTTCTTCCTTAAATGGAAAGCGTCAGTTCTAAGATTAAACGCTTCACATATGAAGACACTTCAATCACATTTACTCCCCCCCCCCCCCTCCCCCACCAGTCCTATCTCTAAGTACCAGCCAGCGTTTGATGTCTTCACCGTTACTCGCTACCTGATTAAAGAGAACTTCTGTGTAAATCTGAGGAACAGCTTTAAGAGAGGCGTGATGCTTCAAAGATGCCGAGAATGTATTTGCTTTCCAAATGAACAAATGGGAGACTTCGTATATTTTCAGGACATCTTCAGAAACTATCTTAAATATACACGGGCGTTTCAAGAGGTTTGCTTTATATTTAAAAATATGTATCTTGTTCAATATCAGTAAATATTTGAAGCAACAGATGAATACTGATTATGCCAATAGAGAAAGGGAGGGGGGGGGGGGCTTCAGAAACCTTAACACACACACACACACACACACACACACATATATATATATATATATATATATATATATATATATATAATATATATACATATATATATATATATATATATGTGTGTGTGTGTGTGTGTGTGTGATTGTGTGTGTGTGTATATTAGTGACGTGTACCAAGTTTCATAAAGTAATGCGTTGAGACTCTATTGGTGAAACTATATTTCCATCTCCATGGAGAATTCCACAAAAACTAACAATTCAGGATATTGACAGAGAGACATTGCATTTTCGAGCGATCATTAGACAAGGTATTCTCTCACCTGAGAGTATTCACAAACCTTTTTGTAATAAAGTGAAAAATATCCATGTTCCGATGTCTCATCAATTGGCATAGGATATCATTATCATAAATATATTTAACAGAGTGACAATTAAAAATAAATTAAGATATTTAACATAACGAAAAAAAAAATACATATAAGGACATTTAATATCGAGACAAATAAAAAAAAAATTAACATATTGAGAAAAATGTCAAGATATTTAACATAATGATAAAAAAAAATTAACATGATAACAAATAAAAAAAATCAAGACAATTAACATAACGATGAATAAAAACAAATCAAGACATTTAACATAATGACAAATAAAAAAATGAAGACATCAAAACATTTAAAATAATGACAAATAAAAAATCAAAAACATTTAACATAATGACAAATAGAAATATTTTGACAAGTAAAATCAAATGAAGACATTTAACTTAATGACAAAAATAAAACAAAACATTTACCATAATGAAAGATAAAAAAAAAATCAACGTTTAACATAATGACAAATAAAAGCAAATTTTAGACTTACTGTATATATAGATATATATATATATATATATATATATATATATATATATATATATATATATGTGTGTGTGTGTGTGTGTGTGTGTAAATATATATATATATATATATATATATATATATATATATTATATATATATATATATATATATAAATATATATATATATATATATATATATATATATATATATATATATATATATATATATATATATATATATATATATATATATAAATATATGTATATATATGCATATCATTATTTTTATCTATATATATACACACGAACACACACTTACACACACACACACACATATATATATATATATATATATATATATATATATATATATATATATATATATATATATATATATAGAGAGAGAGAGAGAGAGAGAGAGAGAGGAGAGAGAGAGAGAGAGAGAGAGAGAGGAGAGAGAGAGAGAGAGATTTTTAACAAGGCTTCACAGAATTTTATGACCTATTACACTACATTCCGGAAGCCATAAGAGTGAGAATAAGGTTAGTTGTAACTAATGCAAAAGTAGAGAAGCACTTCATTGATATAGATATAACTTCGTAAGAAAAAAAAAACTAATAAAAAATATTACTTATAAACATCTTAACTGTTACGCGTTAGATTTTATATCACATAAGTTTCAACATGGTAGGGCAGGTTGATTATATGAACAACCTTCCTCTCATATCCGGGCCAGACATAAAGCAAAGTCTGAAAAAATTTGTCCCTGGATGAAATTAAGAGCCAAACACAGCACCACCTCGCTCTGCAGAGCCTAGTATTGCCAACCTTTAACATTGACTCACTTCTATATACCGTTTTCCAAATCAGAAGAGCAATGACAATATGTTTACTTCCGAGTGAAACAAGCAAGGGCAGAGCGAATACCATTTGAGAGAAGTGATATAATAAATAATGTGGCAAGAGGTAACAATGAATACGACGTAGGTAAGGACGTCATGGGTTGGTAATCCTTACCCCCAATGAGTGAGCTCGCACTGTGATTGACTCTAACTTCGTCCCAGGACAAACACTTCCAGATTTTGATAAAAATGCATCCGGGCCAAGGACAGAATCATATATTCGCTGATGACAAAGATTAAATAAGAAGGATATCCTAGACATATTTTTTTTCTAATACTGAATATATCTTTCATTAAAGACGAACATCTTAACAATATGAATTTTATTGTTATAATATATCAATGTATAACATAGATATTCAATATTAGAGCAAAAATTACATTGTTCAATTTAGAATGATAAAAAGTCTATTTCATAAATATTGAAAGTGTGTTAAATAAAAGGCTATGTAGCCAGAGGTAAATCAGGTCAGCAAAACTATTCTGCTCTCTCTCTCTCTCTCTCTCTCTCTCTCTCTCTCTCTCTCTCTCTCTCTCTCTCTCTCTCCTTAAACTTGTCTAAGCCTGTTTCTCAAAACCTATTACTTTCATATCATTACTATTTGCAATGCCCTTCCGTCTTCTCTTTATCAACATTCTCTCTCTCTCTCTCTCTCTCTCTCTCTCTCTCTCTCTCTCTCTCTCTCTCTCTCTCTCTCTCTTCATTTCCTTCAATTTAGTAACACATAACACACCTCACGTCCAGATAAGTCGCTTTCTTTAAACTTGTTTATATCTGTTTCTCAAAACTTATCGCTTTCATACCATTACTATTTGCAATGCTCGTCCTTCTTTTCTTTGTCAACATTACTCTCTCTCTCTCTCTCTCTCTCTCTCTCTCTCTCTCTCTCTCTCCTCTCTCTCTCTCTCTCTCTCTCTCTCTCTCTCTCTCAACTCAGGAAAAATTTGTATCCTATGTCAACAGACGTCGTCCATTCTGCTAAAGTTAAGCACACACGGAAACACTCACTGCCAAACACTCACCAGTCCCAAAAACACACAGGACGATCCGTCGGAAAAACAGCCAAAGCCAAGTTAAGACACAAACACAATATTGATGTTCCTCTTCAGCCAATTCTGACATTTCTAACAAACAAATGAGGAAAAAAACAACTTCGAAACGGGACAGGGACACAAATAGAAATAGAGAATTAGATTGATTGAGT
>NC_090766.1:20868683-20901183 GCF_036898095.1 Palaemon carinicauda
TACCACAGATCTCTTAAGTTCCTCTACTTGCTTCGCATAGTGGCGAAAGAACACCCTGGAAGACTTCCAGCCCGTGTATGAACGGAGATGTTCAAAATCCATACAATTAAAGAAATTTAGGGATGAGGCAACTTTCCTCGGATCGTGACCTGCGGGTGTACTGTCAGGATCCGCTCTGCGAATAAAATATGTCATTTTCGCTCTGAGTTGATTCAGAGATAAATTTGAGCCTGATGTTTCTCCCCTGAATAGTTGACTACCCTTGAAGTCTGAAGTTCTACGAAGATAGACCTTTAGGCATTCTACTGGACATAGAGGTGCATCTTCTTTCAGAGGGCAGATTCTCCAGGGACCCCACCTGTTGGTGGGTAACTCATTCTTGGCGAGAAACGTAGGATCCGGAAACAGGTTCAGCTCCCCCCCATCCAGGAACTGAACACGACCTGCCTCTCTCGAGAGGGCTACGATCTCACTAACCCTGGCCCCGGACGCGAGTGCAAATAGGAAAATAACTTTTTGCGTCAAATCCTTTAACGCACATTCTTCATTGCTCAACAAGGAGGCGAAATGAAGAACTTTGTCTAAAGACCATGAGATGGGCTTTGGAGGTGCTGAAGGTCTGAGCCTAGCGCAGGCTTTCGGAACTTTATTAAAGATCTCGTTACCTAGGTCGATCTGGAAGGCAAATAAAATGGGTCTCATCAAAGCCGATTTACACACTGAAATCGTGTTAGCTGCCAATCCTTGGCCATGGAGGTGGATGAAGAAAGATAAGCAGAAATCTGTTGAGATCTCCTGCGGATTCTTTGCCTTTACAAAGGCCACCCATTTTCTCCAAGATGACTCATATTGCCTTCTAGTCGATTTGCACTTGTATTCCTCTAGGAAGTCTATGCTGGCTTTCGAAATCCCGAAGCGCTTTCTCACCGCTAGGGCGAGAAAATCATGAGCTGCAGGGTCTGGGTTTTCTGTAATGAAGCGCAGACAGTCGACTTCTGGACTCGCTGGGTCAGAACTGGATGTGGTAGCGGCACGAACTTCATCTGTAGTTCCAACGCCAAGGGGAACCACATACTGTTCGCCCACTTGTGGGCCACTATTGCCGCTACCCCCTTGAAGGATCTCAGTTTGTTGAGGACCCTCAACAGAAGGTTGTGAGGAGGGAACAGATAAATCCTGGACCATCTGTTCCAGTCGAGGGACATTGCGTCCACTGCTTCCGCTAAGGGGTCCTCGTACGGGGACACGTACAGGGGCAACTTCTTGTTGTCTTTCGTCGCAAAGAGGTGTATTTGCAGTTCTGGGACTTGATTCAGAATGAAGGAAAATGATCCTGCGTCTAAGGACCATTCCGACTCTATCGGTGTGAACCTGGATAGAGCGTCCGCTGTCACATTGCGGACTCCTTGAAGGTGAACTGCCGACAGGTACCACTTCTTCTTTTCCGCCAATCGGAAAATGGCTAACATCACTTGGTTGAGAGGTGGTGACCTCGACCCTTGTCGATTCAAGCATCTCACAACCACCTCGCTGTCTGTCACCAATCTTATGTGGATCGAGTGACGCGGGGAGACTTTCTTTAAGGTAAGGAGCACTGCCATAGCTTCTAGAAAGTTTATATGAAAGGTCCTGAATAGCTTGGACCAAGTCCCCTGGACTTTTTTCCGATGAGAGTGACCTCCCCATCCCTCCTTTGAGGCGTCTGAGTGAATCGTCATCGACGGGGGAGGTGGCTGAAGAAGAACCGACTTCTTTAGATGTCTGGCTTGGGACCAAGGTCTGAGAAGAGTACGTAGCCGAGGCGGCACTGGTCTTCTCAGGTCTCTTCGCGCGTTTGATGCATACCTTCTCCAAACTCCGGTTGCATCCTTTAGCTGTGCTCTTAGCACTGGGTCTGTCACTGAAGCAAACTGGAGAGAGCCTAGTACCCTCTCCTGTTCGCGTCTTGATATCCTTTCGGAATCTAGAAGTCTCTTGACAGAGCCCGCTATCTCCTTCCTTTTCTTCATTGGGATGGAGAAACTGTGTGACAAAAGGTCCCAGTGGATTCCCAGCCACTGGAACTTTTGGGATGGAGAAAATCGAGACTTTTTCTTGTTGATCTTGAAGCCTAGGTACTCTAGGAACTGGATCACCTGACTGGAAGCTTGCAAGCATTCGGTCTCGGATGCTGCCCACACCAGCCAGTCGTCCAGGTAGGCTACTACCTGAATTCCCTTTAGGCGTAATTGTTTGAGAGCTGCGCTCGCAAGCTTCGTGAAAATCCTTGGGGCTATGTTTAGCCCGAATGGCATGGCTCTGAAGGCGTACAGTTTTCGTTGTAGCCTGAACCCTAGGTAGGGGGAGAGTCGACGGCTGATTGGAATGTGCCAATAGGCGTCTGACAAGTCTATAGAGACTGAGTATGCCCTCTTGGGCAGTAAGGTCCTTATGTGTTGCAGTGTTAGCATCTTGAATTTGCAATTCACTATGAACTTGTTGAGTGGTGACAAGTCCAGAATGACTCTGAGCTTTTCCGAGTCTTTCTTGGGAACACAAAACAGCCTCCCTTGGAATTTGATGGACTTCACCTTTCGGATCACATTTTTCTCCAACAGTTCTTGAACGTACTCCTCCAAAATGGGGGTGGAGTGTTGGAAAAACCGAAGGCATGGGGGTGGAGTGCTGTACCAGCTCCAACCCAGTCCATTCTTGAGTAGGCTTTGGGCCCAGGGATCGAAGGTCCAGCGATCCCAAAATTTCATCAGTCTCCCTCCTACCGGTATCATTTCACTTGGACTGCCGTCCTGAGGTCTTGCCTCCCTGACCACGACCACCTCTGAATCCCCTTCCCCTTGAGGGGCGCCTAGATGAGCCTCTGGCTGCTCCTCTAGGTTTTGCACGCAAGGAAGAAGACTGTCCTTCGAACGTTGGGGCGAATGTGGTTGACTGACCTGGCACAGCCTGGGGTACCCACTGAAAGGCAGTCGGGGTTTGTGCCACCATCTGGGGCACTGGAGGCAAAGGCAATTGCAGTTGCTGTTGCTGTCTATAAGGCTTGGCTGGCCGAAATGGTAGCCTAGTCTTCATATTCTTCCTCTTTGGTTGAGGACCCTCATCCGGGGAAGATTTTCTTTTGATAGCCAGGCCCCACTTCTGGAGAAGGTTTCTATTCTCCACGGCGGCCTTATCAACAACCTCTTTGACCACATCGGTAGGGAAAAGGTCTTTTCCCCAAATGTTGGAGGAGATTAACTTCCTTGGCTTGTGTCTCACCGAAGCCCCGGTGAACACGAACTCCCTGCAAGCTCTCCTTGCCTCGACGAAGCTATAAAGGTCCTTCGTCACTGTGGCTAGGTGAGACTTAGCCACTACCATGAACATTTCATGGACCTTGGGGTCACTTGCCATCGTCTCGAGAGTAGTCTGATGAGACATTGAGGCAGCCAGTCTTTCTTTTGTCTCGAACTCTCTTCGTAAAAGAGATTCGGACAGCTTGGGGAGGTCCTCGCCGAATTGCCGTCCGGCAATATCAGCCTCCAACTTTCCCACTGAGAATGTCAGATGGACATCCTTCCAGTCTTTGTGGTCCATAGGTAGAGCCAGCGACAAGGGTTTACACTCCTCCAGGGAGGGGCAAGGCTTGCCGGCCTCGACTGCCTTTAGGACAGCCGCAAACCCTTTCTGTAAAAAGGGGAAGGCTCTATCAGAAGAGGACACAAACGAAGGGAGCTTCTTGCTCAATGCAGCTACCTTCGAATTCGAGAAGCCCCTCTCTTTCATCGAGGATGAAAGTAGGGCTTGAGCCTTAGCGTGGTCCATAATAATGACCTCCTTCGGCTCTGTCTCCTCCCTTGAAGCTGGTTCTTTTCTCAGCCGGACATAGCAGTCCGGATATGATGCCTTGCTGGGCCAGAATTCTACCTCCTCTAGGGGAACTGAACCCAGCTTATCCGAGATGACGATCTTTCCAGTCGTCATCGGCATGTGCTCAGCATACCTCCATGGGTTAGCATCTGAGCATATGGGAAGGTCTTTCACATTGAGCCTTTTCCGGGGCCCATGTGATTCTGCCAGGGACTGCATACGCAGTTCCATTGCAGCCGCCTTCTCCTGATTCTCCTTCTGCATTTGTTGGATCATTCCAACAATCGAAGAGAGGGCCTGTCCCAGTTCTACTGGGAGGCCAGCTGATGTTGAGGGGATAGGCTCCGGCATCTGAACCGGAGTAGCCGACACCTCGTCGACCTCATCCTCTACGACATCCGGGGTTTGAACTTGATCCTGACCTTCTGCCAGGAGGTCTTCTTCCAAACGTTCGTCCAGGTCAGACATCCTGTCACACAACTGGATGTCTTGCATCGCATCTGCAACTTCCTCGTCCACCTGGACTTGATCTTGAAGGATCTCCTCTTGAGGCTGGGGAATCACTGCCTCAGCTGATGCCTGGGGAAAAAGATACGCCCTCATCTTCTCACTTGGAAGATAAGGGCCAGAGGTGTTCTTCTTGAAGCCCCTTACCCAAGTACGAAGCTTTTCCCTAGCTATATCCCTTGATTCCGCCGTTCTAGGGGAATCAAAAGCCTCAGTAATCAGGTTAGTGCATACAGTACATACCTGAGGGTCCCAATACTGGAGATCATCCTTGGAGACAGCGCATGCTGCGTGTCTCCTACAACACTCATGTCCGCAGAGGTTCTTGCTGCGGACATTGCAGAAAACATTTCCGCACTTCGGAGGGTCCTCCTGTAAAGAGAAGAAATTTCCATGAGTATCAAGTGAACTATGTATCACTGGATATGCATAGTATAGCATAACAATTCATAAAGGAAAGACACACACTTGTGTTTCCCTCACAACCCATTGTTGCAGCCTCCCAGATAATAAAATCAAAATGGTTTATCTCTACTAGAGTAACCAATGCAAGGTTTCCAGAGGAAACAGGTGGAGCTCACACCTAGGCAATGATTTTAAAATCCTGGATAATAGACGGGGAAGAACTCTGCTTCCTGTCTGAGGGCAACAGCAAAGGGCTGTGCAAGAAAACACAATAGTGTTAGAAGATACAGTGCTGTACCTAAACTTTTACTATAGTTTTCTTCTTACTGTATATGCTATACAGAAGAATACTAGTACAATATAGGAGGATGTGTGCCGGCCTGCCTTTGCCGGCCGGCACACATCACAATTAGCTTTAAAGTATACTACTTAACAGCTATAGGGCGGCAGCCCTCTGCTTCAAATGCCTGTGCCGGCGGCAGCAGCTGCCGGCCAGCAACAGCCAGTGTTGGCCGGCAATGATTGCCGGCCAGCAACTACACAAGGTAGTACCCAGCTGCCGGCCACACTCTTGGTGACCGGCAGACAAGGACTGACATAAGCCGGCCGGCAAAGGTACGAGACCGATGCCAGCCGGCAGCAAAAGAACCAGAAGACTACACCTGCCCGGCTGCCGGCCTATGAGGCCGGCAGCCGGGACAGGTACAGCACTAGAAGAAAATAGAATGGATGCCGGGATAAGAGTGTACACAACCCCCCAAGCCCGGCAACCGAAAGAGTGCATATAAGGAAGGGGAGAAACTTAATTCAGGCTTCCTTGACCAATGCCGTCCGGCTCTGCCGGCAGGCATGGATGAGGGACCAAGAGAGGTCCGGGCAGCACTCGAAAACATAAGACCCTTGCCGTCCAGCATCTCTGCCGGCCGGCAATGGGCTTAGTCAATTCCACATCCCAACCTATACTAGATCCAGAAGTAGAATGACATACAGTACAGTAATACCCCTGCCGGCCAGCTCTGCCGGCCGGCAAGGTACAGTACAGTAATGGCTAGGCCATTACGGAGATAGAGGGGGAAGGGACAAAAGGGTCCTGCCAACCTTGCTTTAGTGACAGATCACCCGCAGCCAAGAACTTTGTCTTAGCCTAAGGGAGATCTAAGGGAAAGGGCCAGCACAGTAGTATAATACCTGCCAGCTTCCAGAGCACCAAAGCAAGGAAGGCGTTGCTACTCCCAAGGAAAGATTTTATCCTCCCCGAGAACAGCAACAGGACTTAGTCTGGTCGATCACACAAGAAGGAATCATAACTACAGAAACCTTCGATAGTGACCTAAGGGAGCTAAGCTCCCTTTGTAAGTGTTAGGTCAGCGAGGGAGACTCTGCCCCAAGCCAGACAACACGGACTCAGACTAAAAACTCTGTTGTTCTGTCCTCTTTGAACCAGACTCTGCTGGAACAGGAAGGTACAGTAACACCCTAGTATAGTTTTATCGAAAATAAATTCGGAAAAAACCACTTAGGGATAAGCCCAAGGCTTAAACAGAGGGAAAGGGATTGCATACCTTCTCCGAAGAAAAGAGAGCAACCGGGGAGTATAATAAAGTATACTAAGGCTCCATAAGCAATTAGCCTAGGCACCAAGAGAATCGATTACCTAATTCACCGAAACTCTCACGTATACAATCTTGGAAATATTCCACACAGTCTAAAATGTATAAAATATAGCCTAAAGCTTCAATAAATTTTTAATTACACTCGGAAAAACCAAAATCATGCATTAAGTACTAGGACCAAACGACTAGGCTACATGGCCTAGCGTAGGCCAGAATGGCGAATACTTCGCCAAATAATACTAAGCACGAAAGGAAATCCTATGTAAAGCTAAATAGCTAAAATTTATTAAGCAAAACAACCAGGAATGTCACTCTGACTAACTAATTTATACCTAGCGAGTGACAGTGTCCAGGACACCTCTGGTAGGCTACGGCTCTTGTATCAAAGATTAATCCTATTAATCACTCAAAATTTTACCAAGAGCCTACATTTATACATAACAGACACTATACTCAACTTATCCGAGGTCAACGAAGACGAAGAAGCCATGAAAAGCTGAATAAATCCAAGATTTGCGAGAAAAACAGGAAAAAACACCGAGTTGTTAAGCTACGCAAAAAGGAATACAGATGGCGCCAGGATTGGCGCCAGGCACGCATACGAATCGGGGGATAGGGAAGCCTTGGGAGCGGCTCCCCTTTTTCTTTCCCGAATTCGTATCTCGTCAATCTCCCTCCTACGAGACGAATCTCTGTTCAGGTCGTAGATTGCCATGTGACGTGTCTAGAATACGTCCTCTGATATGTCGCGATATCCCTTTCACGAGGGATACTCGCTCCAGGAGTTAGAATTCTGGTACCTTAAGGTAAATTCTCTGGGAATATCGCCGTAGTTGTAATATACCCTAGGAAGCTACCCTATAGGAACTTCCATCAGGACGACATGGCTTGAGCCCAAAAATATATATATATGTATATACATACACAAACATATATATGTATGTATATATATATAAATACATATTTAGATATATGCATTTATTCAGTACATATAAACATATATTCATATTTATATACATATATATATATATATATATATATATATATATATATATATATATATATATATATATATATATATATATATTTATTTTCATATATATATATATATATATATATATATATATATATATATATATAAATGAGAGAGAGAGAGAGAGAGAGAGAGAGAGAGAGAGAGAGAGAGAGAGAGAGAGAGAGAGAGAGAGAGAGTCCATCCATGAATGATTTTTAACAAGGCTTCACAAAATTTCATGACCAATTATACTAGCTTCTGGAAGCCATAAGATTAAGAATAAAGTTAGCTGTAACTATAGCAAAAGTAAAGAAGCACTTTATTGATATCGAAATAATTTTGTATGAAAAAAAAAAGAAAAAAATAGTACTTATAAACATGTCAACTGTTACGCTTACTTCCAAATGAAACAAGCTACGGCAGAGCAAAGACCATTTAAAAACGTGACTTATAAGTAATCTGGCAAGCAGTCAAAATGAGTATGACGTAAGTGAGGACGTCACGGGTTGGTAATACTTCCCCCACTGAGTGAGCTCGCACTGTGATTGGCTAATTTCGACCCGGGACAAACACTTCCAGATTTTGCTAAAAATGCATCCGGGCCAGGGACAGAATCAAATATTCGCTGATGACAAAGATTAAATAAGAAGGATATTGTACCAACCGTGTGTCACACGATCGTACATAATTCATTTTGTATATATTATGCTTGTATCTTCGCTCTTCCCTCGCACTAAAAAGAACCAGAATAAACATGTCTGCGTTTTTCCTCTGTAACATTGTCTGTATTTCGAACATGGAATTTCCTGTTGCCTTGAGGTTTTGTATATAAAGGAGAGTGTTCTATAATAAATTACTCAGTTGCTTTCAACCTGCCTTTGAGTCACAACCTTCTCTCGGCCCGTCACATTGGTGACCCCAGAAGTCGACTAGCTCCCACCGCCTTCCACCCCCACCGCCTTCCACCCCCACACTCCTCGCCCCTCCATCGGTGGTACTATGGCGGACTCTACAGAAGTTAGCGCTGCGGCTGCCCCATTGAAACTTTCATCGTTCGCCAGAAGAGAGGCTTTTGCTTGGTTTCAGCGCGCAGAAGTCCAGTTTCGCATCAAGGGCGTGACTCGCTCAACCACCAAAGCAGATTATGTTCTCGCGGTGATACCCGAGGACACCTTCCCAGAAATATCCGACTGGCTTTGTGAACAAGGAGACACCCCAATAGCGTACGACGCCCTCAAAACATACTTTCTGCAGCAGTACTCGCCGTCGCCAGCCGTCCGTATAACAAAGCTTTTCAGCTGTCGCAACAACCGTTGGGGGACCAAAGGGCTTTGCTTGCCCTCAGGGAAATGACCAATATCGCTCGCCTTCAACCTGCCGCAGACGGCTCTCCTCGTGAGGTGAACCTACTTTGTGCCCTTTGGATACGCCGTTTACCCGGACCTATACGCGTTGCCATGCCCGATGTTGATAGTTTACCCATAAAGGACTTGATAACCAAAGCCGACGCCCTTATGGAACGCCACTTCAAGACCTCCATCAACGCCTCCACCCCTGACGAAGAGGATGCCTATTCAATGTTAACCGAAGCTGACATGAATACCGTAGGACATACACGCCTACACCGTAACGTGCAGAAGCGACGACAAAGCGGCCCACCACCCACCAATCGCTCGCAACCCAACAAACGACTTCTACAGCCACTTGCTACCTCCCATCCGCCGCAGTTTTGCTACTACCACTTCAGATTCGGGGCAACCGCGAAGAAATGTGCCGAGGATTGTCAGTGGCCAAAAAACGTATAAGTAGGCCATCGCTCGTGGCGGTGGCCTCCTGTGTTTCTAATCTTTTCTTTTTACATGATGCAGGAACGGGCGTGCGATTTTTGGTAGACATGGGTGCTTGTTGTTCTCTTTTGCCAAGGGAACTCTTCAAGACACAACATAGTCTGTCTACATCTGACACCGTCCGCTTGGTAGCTGCCAACGGATCTGTGATACCCACCTACAGTTAATAGAACCTAAAATTATCGTTAAGAACGGTAAATTCAATTGGAAGTTTCTCGTTGCTGACGTCACATTGCCAATCCTCGGTGCGGATTTCCTCTCTCATTTCCACCTTCTGGTCGATGTTGCCCACCGACGATTGGTCAACGCAGACTCGTACTTGTCGACACCTCTTCAACCTGGGCCCTCTAACCTCGCTCTCCACATCAGCGCACACACGGATGCCTACACCCACCTTACGTCGTACTCGGAAGTTTTCCGTCCAGAACTTCACCAAACGCCCATGGTTCCTGCCAAACATGGTATTTATTACCACATCATGACTGTCACAAATCAATATATCTGCGTATATATTTATATATCAGCCTTGTATTATATTAATGTAGAAGGATTTTGTGTTATCATAAGCCTTTTATTTTTGTTTATTGTTATAATTACTGTTTATACACGGTCTTATTCTACAGTTTATTTCTGCATATATATTTATATATCAGCCCTGTATTATATTGATGTACAATGATTTTTGTATATCATCATAAGCATTTTATTTAGTTTGTTATAATTATTGTTTATTCACTGTCTTATTCTATCGTTTTTCACGTTAAAGTAGTTAACTGTTGTTTACTGAAAATAATGAGAGTAAAACTTGTGTGCTTGTTCTATTGTTACTAGCTAACGCTAGTTTCTTTATTTTAATTTGTAATATGTACATTAAGTCCTTCACAACAGATGTCGCCCCGCTATTCATGGATACATATTTATGGTTATAGAGTTTGTGCTTTTGCGGAGTCCTTGTAAACGAGCCGAGGCGACATCCAAACCTTTGTTTTAGGGAGAGACACAACCAGTGGGTGCTTCTAACGCACGTGTTATAAAGGGATTTCTCTCTCTCCCAGTTTAAGACTGGAAGTGCGAGGGGGTTATTATTATTATACTGTGAACTATTATATTACTTAAGAAGTTTTGCTCAGTAGAGCGTGATTGACAAGTGTATGCTGCGGTTTGTGACTTATATACTGAAGAGTTAATAAAAGCTATACTAGAATAGCGAAATTAAGCAGAATAGTCTTATTTTATTTTCACACCTGCCAATTACTGAACCTGAATGTGACAAGTGGCGACCTTGCCAGGATTGGCAACAGTGAAAAATATAAAGGCTGGAAGTTTAAGTCATGGAAACCTTCAAAGAATATCTTGCATTGGCAAAGGACTACGGACTGGACGACGAGAAGGCCATTGAGTTTGCCGAGCACAGGGTTCAAGCAGAAGAAAAGAATCTTGAGAGAGAAGAGAGACTGAGAAGGTATGACGCCGAGCGTGGGAAGGCTTTGGCCGAATTAGAAGAGAGGGAGCGGGAGCGACGACATGCACTAGAAGAGAGGGAGCGGGAGCGACGACATGAACTAGAAATAAAGAAACTTGAACTAGAGGCAGCACGACACCATGTGGAGGCACCAACAGTGATCAATAACCACTCTCCTAAAGCAAAAATCCCAAACCTCCCAGAGTTTGTGGATGGTAAGGATGAGCTTGACAGCTACTTGTTAAGGTTTGAGAGGTATGCTAACACACACAAGTGGGACAGGTCAACGTGGGCCTCGTCTCTTAGTGCTCTTTTGACAGGGAATGCCCTTCTAGTCTATGGTCGGCTCTCTGACGATGATGCAAAGGACTATGAAATTTTGAAGAAAGCGCTCTTCAGAAGATACGACCTTACTGAGGAAGGATTCCGTAAAAAGTTCCGGAACACGCCCCCAGACGAAGGAGAGAGCCCTGCACAGTTCATTGTCAAGCTCAAGAACTTCCTCAAGAAGTGGATGGAACAAGCTGGTGCTTATGAGACTTTTGCTGAGCTCCAACAGCTGGTGATCAAGGAACAGTTCATCAATGCTGTCTCAAATGCACTGGAAGTTCATTTGAAGGAAAAAGCCCCTGCTAATCTGGATGACCTGGCAAAGGCAGCAGAGCAGTACCTCACAGCGCATGGAACTGAGCTCTATAAGGAGGCCAAGGTAGCTAAAAAGCCTGTGTATCGACCACCTAAGCAGACAGGACCAAGTGCTTTTGAGAATCCTTGGCATGCGCCCAATGAGCAAGTCAAAGGGACTTCAGCTAGAGATGTAAGGTGCTACAAATGCAACCAGCCCGGCCACATAGCATCGAAGTGTCACCTCTCAGATCAGTCAAGGGGTCCTAGAAATGACAAGAAGTGTATGTTCTGTGATAAATTTGGTCATGATCTCCGTGAATGCTGGAAATTGAAGACCATCAAAACCGCTTATTTGGATGTTGAGAAAAGTGTTGAAGAGGCACAGACACCAGTGGCACAAGTCTCGTCCTTCTGTTCAATCAGTGCCCCTCCTCCAGAAATGGATGTAGCAAAGATAGATGCTTGCATCAAGGAAGGAAAGCTTTTCCTTGAGAATGGTTTTGCAGTCCCTTGTATGAATGCTTGTGTTCCAAGCAATGAAGACTCTATGCCAGTGACAAAAGGTCGGGTAGGATCCCACATTGTTCAGGTGTTGCGTGACTCTGGATGTAGTAGTGTGGTAATCAAACAAAAGTTTGTTGATCCTGATCTTTACACTGGAACCTTAGTGCTGGTCAGGCTTGCTGACAACTCCTTCCGGAGAGCTCCAATGGCTAAAATCCACATCAACACTCCATACCTGATTGGAGAAGTGGATGCAGTTTGTCTTCCTGACGCCCCCTATGATCTTCTAATTGGAAACGTCCCATGTGCAAGACCAGCTGAAGACCCTGACCCAGCGTGGCAGGACACCTGTGACCAGGAGACCTGTGCAGTGGCAACAAGGGCACAAGCAATGCGAGAGGGTAAGAGACCCTCTCCACTGGTAGTGCCAGGCAGTAACCTGTACAAAGAAGTCGATAGGGATGAAGTTTGTATACTACAGAAGAAAGATGACACACTGAAGAAGTTTTGGACCTCTAAAGAAGAGAGAAAAGGAAGGCAAGTAATCCGGTTTGAAACCAGGAAACTGTTATTGTACAGGACATTTGTTCATCCAGACATCAACCATGGGAATCCAGTCTCCCAAGTTATGGTTCCTAAACCACTGAGAACACAAGTCCTGACATTAGCTCATGAATCTACCTTAGGGGGCCACCTGTGTGCTAAGAAGACAAAGGAGAAGATCCTCAGAGAGTTCTACTGGCCTGGAATGGGTGCAGATATAACGAGGTTCTGCAGATCTTGTGACATCTGCCAGAAGACAATCAGCAAAGGTAGGGTATCTGTGGATATAATTGGTAAGATACACCCACCATCTGAGAAGGGACACCAGTTTATCCTCACTATGATGGACCATGCCAGTAGGTATCCTGATGCAGTGCCCTTGAAGAACATTGACTCTGAATCAGTTGCAGAAGCTTTGGTAGATATGTTTAGCAGGGTAGGGGTGCCTGAAGAAATATTAAGTGATCTTGGAACACAGTTTACCTCTGACTGCATGAAGGAAGTAGCTAGACTCCTCAGCATGCGACAACTTACAACTACTCCATACCATCCAATGTGTAATGGATTGGTGGAAAAGTTCAATGGAACTCTAAAGCAAATGCTGAAAAAGTTATGTCAAGAGAAGCCTAATCAGTGGCACCGGTATATCAATGCTGTGTTGTTTGCTTACAGAGAAGTTCCTCAAGAGTCGACAGGATTCTCCCCCTTTGAGATACTATATGGAAGATCTGTAAGAGGGCCAATGCAGATTTTGAGAGAACTATGGACAAAAGACATTGAAGAGCCAGAAGTCAAGAGTAGCTATCAATATGTCTTTGAGCTCAGGGAAAGAATGGAAGAGACCATGAAACTAGCAAATGAAGCACTGAAGTTGGCACAAGGGCGATACAAACATTACTATGATAGGAGATGCAGGCCTCGAAGCCTTCAGGTAGGTGATCAAGTACTGATTCTACTCCCTACGGACAGCAATAAGCTACTCATGCAGTGGAAGGGCCCGTTTAATGTAGAGAATATTGTGGGCAAGAATGATTATGGTATAAACATTCATGGAAAAGTTAGAACTTTTCATATCAACATGTTGAAGAAGTATCTTCAAAGAGCAAAAGATGTCATCTTAGATACAGCGTGTGCTGTGTTTGACAATGTTAGCAACTCAAGTATAGACATCCATGAGGATGAAGAGTTACTGAAGATAGCACCAACCTCTGGATCAGAAACAATAAAGGATATTATGTTTGGCTTAAACCTTGACCTGCATCAGGAACGTCAAATTAAAGAACTTGTGCGGGAGTATGAAGATATCTTTACGGACATCCCTGGAACGTCAAACAAAGGTGAGCATAAAATAGAACTTACATCGCATGAACCCGTGAGGAGTAAGCCATACCCGGTACCATATGGTGTCAGAGCGTCCCTTAGGAAAGAGATAAAAGATATGCTAGACATGGGTATCATCCAGGAGTCTGCATCACCTTATGCTTCGCCAGTGGTGATGGTAAAGAAATCTGATGGGTCAAATAGAGTATGTATAGACTTTAGAAAACTTAATCGTATTACTATATTTGATCCAGAACCAATGGTTACAGCAGATGATGTTTTTGCCAGGTTATCAGAAAGCAATTTCTTTACAAAGATTGATTTCACCAAGGGCTACTGGCAGATCAAGGTTCGATCAGATGTCCCAAAGACAGCTTTTGTTACTCCTGATGGCCAATATGAATTTCTTAAGATGCCTTTTGGCATGGTTAATGCAGGAGCCACATACGTTAAGTGTATGCGAACACTTCTTAAAGGTCTCGATAATGTGGAAAGCTATATAGATGACTTACTGGTACACACAAAGTCATGGTCTGAGCATTTAGAAACCTTGCAAGAGTTATTTCAGCGTATTCGAAATGCAAATCTCACAGTTAGGCCAAGCAAGTGTATTTTAGCTTCAGAAACAGTGCAATTCCTGGGGCATGAAATACAGGGAGGCACTTTGAGTCTTCAGGAAACAAACATTAGTAAAATTCAATCAGCCCCACAACCAAAGACTAAGAAGGAGGTAAGATCGTTTTTAGGACTTACGGGATTTTATCGTGCTTATGTCCCTAACTATGCAACCATTGCTTCTCCGCTATCTGACCTGACAAAGAAGGGGAAAAGCAATGTTGTACAGTGGCAGGAGCCTCAAGAGAAAGCATACAACAGTCTGAAGTCTATACTGGTTAATAAACCTGTCCTGCGCCTTCCAGACCTAAACAGAAGATTCATCTTGAGAACAGATGCTTCGGACGTGGGACTAGGGGCAGTGTTACTTCAGGAATATGAGGATGGTTTGTTCCCCGTGAGTTTCGCCAGCCGGAAACTGTTGGACAGGGAGCAAAGATACAGCACTATGGAGAAAGAGTGTTTGGCTATTGTGTGGGCTCTGCAGAAATTCAAAATGTATTTGTATGGTGTTGACTTCACGTTACAAACGGATCATCAACCGCTGGCATTTTTGAACAGTTCGAAGTTTACAAATGACAGAATAATGAGATGGGCAATGTTCTTGCAAAATCATGAATTCAGGGTAGAAGCAATTAAAGGTAGTTCAAACGTTGGAGCTGATTTTCTAAGCAGGGTAGTGGGATAATTCTTGTCACAATGCCGGATTGACTTTATGATGAGATGTCTATACAGATAATGGTGGCTAAAACTTGATAAATTGAATTGTAATGTTGGGAGTATAATTAGAAAATTTATACTTAAAAGGGGGGCCTGTGTCACAAATCAATATATCTGCGTATATATTTATATATCAGCCTTGTATTATATTAATGTAGAAGGATTTTGTGTTATCATAAGCCTTTTATTTTTGTTTATTGTTATAATTACTGTTTATACACGGTCTTATTCTACAGTTTATTTCTGCATATATATTTATATATCAGCCCTGTATTATATTGATGTACAATGATTTTTGTATATCATCATAAGCATTTTATTTAGTTTGTTATAATTATTGTTTATTCACTGTCTTATTCTATCGTTTTTCACGTTAAAGTAGTTAACTGTTGTTTACTGAAAATAATGAGAGTAAAACTTGTGTGCTTGTTCTATTGTTACTAGCTAACGCTAGTTTCTTTATTTTAATTTGTAATATGTACATTAAGTCCTTCACAACAGATGTCGCCCCGCTATTCATGGATACATATTTATGGTTATAGAGTTTGTGCTTTTGCGGAGTCCTTGTAAACGAGCCGAGGCGACATCCAAACCTTTGTTTTAGGGAGAGACACAACCAGTGGGTGCTTCTAACGCACGTGTTATAAAGGGATTTCTCTCTCTCCCAGTTTAAGACTGGAAGTGCGAGGGGGTTATTATTATTATACTGTGAACTATTATATTACTTAAGAAGTTTTGCTCAGTAGAGCGTGATTGACAAGTGTATGCTGCGGTTTGTGACTTATATACTGAAGAGTTAATAAAAGCTATACTAGAATAGCGAAATTAAGCAGAATAGTCTTATTTTATTTTCACACCTGCCAATTACTGAACCTGAATGTGACAATGACGATGGGACCCCCAGTCTTCGCAAAATTCAGACGTCTGGCACCGGAACGATTGGCAGCCGCCAAACAGACGTTCGCCGAAATGGAGGAAATGGGCCTTTGCCAAAAGGCCTCCAGCCTATGGTTGTCACCCTTACACATCGTTCTGAAGAAAAACGGCTCCCTCCGTCCGTGCGGGGATTACAGGCGCCTGAACATGCAAACAGAACCGGATCACTACCCCCTCCCAAACATTGCCGACGTGACCTCCTACCTGCACAAAGCGAAGGTTTTCTCTACGCTCGACCTCCTGAAGGGGTATTATCATGTGCCTATGAACCCAGAAGATATCCCCAAGACCGCCATCACCACGCCGTTTGGTACATACACCTTCAATTACTCCTGTTTTGGCCTTCGTAATGCTGGGGCCACATTCCAACGTCTCATGGATGGCATCTTAGGGGACCTCCCTTTCTGTGTATGTTATGTGGACGACATACTTGTGTTCTCCTCCTCAAAAGAGGAACACCTCCGTCACCTGCACATAGTGCTCGACCGCCTGCAACAAAACGGCCTTGTAGTCCGGTAGGACAAGTGTACCTTTGGCGCCAACGAAGTGTCGTTCTTAGGGCACCGCATCACTCTTGAAGGAGTCCATCACCTCCCTGAGAAGGTAGCAGCCGTTCAGAACTTCCCCGCGCCCTTGACCGTCAAAGCTCTGCAGGAATTCTTGGGCATGATCAACTATTATCACCGTTTTCTGCCAGCCATTGCCGCCACTCTTGCTCCCCTCTACGCCTCCCTCAAGGGCAAGCCAAAGGGCAAGCCAAAGGACCTGAAGTGGGGTCCCCTTCAAAATAGCAGCCTTCTGCAATGCAAAGAAGGCCCTATCAACTGGTGCGGCTCTCACTTTTCCTATCCCACATGCCCCTCTCCTTCTCTCCACCGATGCCAGCGACGTCGCTATTGGTGCAGTACTCGAGCAGGTGGTCAACGGCTCGCCCCGCCCATTGGCCTTCTTCAGCAGAAAACTGTCCAAGGCAGAATCAGGTTATCCTACCTTCGATCGAGAATTGCTGGCGGTGCACTTGGCTGTCTGTCACTTTCACCATTTCTTAGAAGGTACGCCCTTCGTCATTCGCACAGACCACATGCCTCTGGTGCACGCCTTTACTCGACAGTCTGATACCTGGTCCGCCCGGCAACGCCGACATCTCTCCGCCGTGGCTGAATATAATTGCACCCTTCAATACATCCCTGGGAAAATGAATCCCGTTGCCGATGCCCTGTCAAGAAATATGTTGGCTGCCGTTCAACTGGGATTGGATTACAACGACAGGATCCAGAGTATCAAGCTTGTAGGACATCCTGCACGGCCCTCCGTAGGGAAGACTTCCCCCTCGAAGACTCCAAGACCACTCTCCTCTGTGACGTCAGTACTGGTAGACCACGACCTTGGATTCCTGCTCCCATGCGCCGGCAGGTGTTTGATTTCATTCACGGCCTTTCACATCCCTCATGCCGTTCTACTGCACAGCTGCTGAAGGCAAAGTTCATTTGGCACGGCATTTCTAAGGATGCTAAGGATTGGGTCCGCGCCTGTACTTCTTGCCAAACTTCCAAAGTACATCGACACACGGATTCAGGAGTGGGCACCTTTCCTCAACCTCAGCGTCGTTTCGCACACATTCACGTCGACGTTGTAGCCCCTACCCACATCACAAGGACATCATTACCTGTTTACCGTCATCGACCGCTCCACTCGTTGGCCTGAAGCCATTCCCATGGAAACTGCAACGTCCGCCGCATGTACAGTTAGAATCAAAAGAACGCCGACACTCAGGGGAAATCTTTCGTCAGATGTCTCTAGTGTTCCCATGACAAAACAGACAACGAGTTGCTCCTCTTACTACTGCTAAGATTGGGCGGAGCCTTCTCCAACCTTGGTGAATCAAAGACAGTAAACGGCTGTCTTTGTCAGCGGAAGCATTGAAATGTTACAAATCGAGTTGCCATATTTCATTCTCAGTTATCATTTGATGTCTCAAATATCCACTACAAATACAGAATACACAAACACACACATATATATATTATATATTTTATATAATATATATATATATATATATATATATATATATATATATATATATATATATATATATATACACATACATACATATGTATATATATTCTGTATATATATATATATATATATATATATATATATATATATATATATATATATATATATATATATATATATATATATGTATACACATATATATACAGTATATATATATATATATATATATATATACATATAGATATTTATATATATTTATATATGTGTGTGTATATATATATATATATATATATATATATATATATATATATATATATTGGCGTGCTACTGTCTTAGAGTTTAATCGCTGTCTTAGAGTTTAATCGCTGCCACCATTTCCGTTGTATGGGAGAGGAAGTGCTGGCATTGTAGAGGTCCACGTGAAGTTCGCGAAGTAGGCTCGTTCTCTGATGATTGTCCGTAGACCAGTCACCATGGAATTCGGGGAAGTCCCGATACAACCATCTGCTGCGACGAAGATGTGGGTGAAGGATGTGGATCCGTCAGGGCATGATACATCGAAGCCGTCCTTGTCGTATCGTATCCATGAGCCATTATTCAGTCTGCAATTGAATTCTTTATTGTCAAAGGGATAAAGCTTATCCAGACAATTTTCACTTGTATGGGAGAGAGCACCGTCTAGCACTATACCTAACTCGCATGAATCCATTAAGTTTTTACGGAATTCAAATGAGTCAGCTGTACATATTTTTCTATCCATTGCGTCTGAACAGTGAGTTAATTGATTTAAGTCTTTAATGACCGTATATGTTTCCTTGTCTGGGGAAATCAATACGTGTCCTGTCAAACTGGATATTACTGGATTTGAGTGATTCGTCATGAAAGTCGGAAATGGTGATATCCTGTAAGATTGCCAGGCATCAGAAGAATCAAAGGGAATTGTAATCCTAATCTTGTTATTATCTACGTTTACTGTAATTAGGCTGTAATAAAATTCTAACCTATGTTCGTCTAACAAAGGAACATAGCCTAGTTTATCCCTTCCGTTCTCCAGAACTAATTTTAAGCAACGTATAGGCAACAAATGGGGCGACAATACACCTTTAGTTGCTAACGTGATAGCTTCTACATAATCCTTGGATTTCTCAATGAAATGTGCAATTCTGTTATGTATGTGATCTATCTTTGAATCATAATACGTTAATGTTGCCAACAAATCCTGTACTTCCATAATTTGAACGATATTATCTGAATGTTCATTTAACAAATCCATAATTTTATTGATTGAAGCTAACTGATCCCTTAGTTCTGACATAATCAATTCATCTTTATGAGTCAAGAACTCAATTTTCTTATTTTGATTACTAATTTTAAGACGATTGGAAATTCCTAACCCTAAACTTGCAACAAAATAAGAAAATTGAGTTCTTGACTCATAAAGATGAATTGAATATGTCAGAACTAAGGGATCAGTTAGCTTCAATCAATAAAATTATGGATTTGTTAAATGAACATTCAGATAATATCGTTCAAATTATGAAACAAAACCACAAACAGTGAACGTAATTAACAGTCCAGTAGCGGGAGTGACGTGTTACAACTGCAAACGTCAAGGTCACATAAGCGCAGACTGTAGAACGAAATTTTGCTCAGTTCACAACACAGCATCACATTCTTGTAGTCAATGTTACGCGCGTAAGACACAACAATATCCTAGAAATACACAGTCAATTCCACAGTCAGTTCCATATGGAAATAAAAAGAAAAATCCTCATTTTAACAATAAGAAGAAACAACAAAATGTCAATGCAGTTCAGAGTCCGAAACAAACAAACACTTCTTCAAATATCGCTGAGCCTGGGCCGTCAAACCAGACCTCGCAAAGTCAGCCTAATTTTCAGAATGTGCAGAGCAAAGCAAATACCACATAGTTAACTCTAGAGGGGAAGAGAGTGATGTTGGGTCAAGGTCATTCATGTCAACATCAATAGTATTGAATAATCAATTTAATGTTTTATCAGATAATTGTGAGACAATAGATTTTCCTATGAAACACACGGCCGAATTAAGTAAAACAGTGCATGCTCCCGTAGATTTGCAACGAATTCATACAATAATAAGCCAAAATGAGTTACGGCCAACCTTATATGCTGTAAATTTAGAACACAAATCCTTTACGTTATTTTTTGACTCTGGTAGTCCACGTAATATTATGGATTTGAAGACGCATCATTTGTTGTTTTCGAACTTTCCGATTGAAAAATCAGGAATTAGACTTTCAGGTATAGGAAATAATGAATTAAACGTCATAGGCATAACTCATATTCAGTTCAGAGTCGGTAATCGCACGTTTGCCGATACATTTGTTGTTGTAAAAAACATTAATATGTATCCAGCTGTAATTATAGGATACCCATCTATGGGAAATCAAAACATTATCTTAGCTCCTGCCAAGCACGGCGTGTATATCAAAGGGAAATTCTATAAGTCTTCTAATACCTTAAAGTCAGTTTTGGATAAAAAGGAGACGACAAATGTAACCGTAACGTACGTTGAAGAACCAATAACTTGTCTCACTAATAAAGAAATAATATACGCGACCCAGCAGAATTCTCGTTCACCCGTAATATCATCTTGCACGCAATATATCGAACCAAACATACCTTCGAATTTAATAGTGCAAATAAAGAAAACACTACCGGGATCTGAAATATTAATCCTTTCCGATACTTTGAAAACCAACGGATTGTCTGTCACACAAGCTATTTATACAGTAGGCTCACATCAGCAATGTAATATCGAAGTCTGTAATCATTTAAATAACACTTTAGTAATTCACAAAAATCAACATATCTTGGATGTAGAAGTTTATAAACATCGTATTCTTACCGTTGCTGAAATCAATCACTCTCAATCAGTTGCGGATGAATCCCTTTTGCGATCTATTAAAAACAAAATCAGTAAGGACATTCAAGACGAAGAAATTCAGCAGAAAATTTTTGAACTTTTAACTAAATATACAGATGTCTTTTCCACTACGGATGGATCCTTAGGAAAAACAGATGTGATCGAGCATCAAATAAGGTTAAAAGACAAGCAGAAAATTATATACGTACCCTCGTACAGACTCCCTATGAAATTCCAGAATGAAATAAATGATGAAGTAGGTAAAATGTTAGAGGAAGGAGTCATTAGAAAATCAAATAGCCCTTATAATTTTCCTTTAATAGTTGTACCGAAAAAAGATCGAACATGGCGTATCTGCGTCGACTTTCGTCGTCTAAACGAGGAAACGATCCCTGATCGATTCCCAGTGCCATGTACTGACGATATTTTGTCTTTGTTAGGTCAGAATAAATATTTTACCAGTTTGGACTTACTTAAAGGCTTTCACCAGATATCATTAGAAGAAGATAGTATCCCATACACAGCCTTCAGCACAGCCAGGGGACATTATGAATTTTTACGGATGCCTTTTGGTTTACGTTGTGCTCCTATAACATTTACAAGAATGATTAACAAAGTGTTTGGAGACTTGTTAGGGGATATATTGCATGCCTATATGGATGATCTTGTAATCTTTTCCAACACCTTAGAAGAACATCTACGTAAGTTAGAACTAGTACTACAGAGATTAAGACAACATAACTTAAGGGTAAAGATTAGTAAGTGTGAATTTTTCAAAACAGAATTGATATATTTGGGTTTCATGGTGTCAAGCCAAGGTCTTAAAGTAGTCCATGATAAGGTGTCGGCTATACGTAATTTTCCCATACCTACTAATGTCAAGGGAATACAACAATTTCTGGGTTGTAGTGGATATTACAGGCGTTTTATACGCAACTATTCAATAATAGCCGCTCCTTTAACTGATCTTACGAAGAAGGGCGTAGATTTCATATGGTCTGAGCAACATCAACAGGCGTTTAATACTTTGAAAGATGAACTGTGTAGTTCTCCTATCTTAAAATTTCCTGACTTCGGTAAGGAATTCTTCATTGCAACAGACGCCTCAGACTTAGGAGTAGGAGGGGTATTGCTTCAGCAATATGATAAACAGTTTTTCCCGATAGCTTTCTATTCTCGAAAATTGAGAACTTCCGAAAGTAAGTATGCGGTAATAGACAAGGAAGGACTAGCTATTGTTAATTCGCTAGTGCATTTTAAGTTCATAATTTACGGTTATCCCGTTAAGGTTCTTACTGACCATAAACCACTAACAGAGTTCTTTAAAGGCTTCAACCACAGCCCTAAACGAACTCGGTGGCATTTGATCATTCAAGATTTTGGCGCAAGAATCGGGTATTTACCTGGGAAAGCAAATATCATTGCGGATGCATTATCACGCAACCCCGTGTCATCTTGTACGGAGCCTTTAGCTGAATTAATAGATATATCAACATCCATGCCTATTGTAAAAATAATATCTGAACAAGAAGATTTAGGCTGGAGTGCTGAATTGTTACAGACTGAGCAAAGAAAAGATCAGAAAATAGAAACAATTATAAATGCTTTGAAAGGCAATCATAAAGAAAAGGAATATATAAAGTATAAGCAGCAGAATTATATAATCAAAGATAATATTCTGTGTAGGACTGTGACAAGGAAAACCCTCAATACACCACATGTAACTAACGACCAGGTAGTAGTACCAATCTCAGTTATTTCCACTGTCCTGAATTGGTTGCATTCAAATCCATTACATGGACACCCTGGGTTCTCATTAATGTCACAGAAAGCCAAATCATTGTTTTATTGGCATACAATGCTTACAGATATAAAAAGACACATAGCTAATTGTCGCACATGTCAGGAAAACAAAGGGCATACGAAAACACCTGTCAGCCTAGGAGCTTATCCTGTTCCCAATCAACCCTTTGAAAGAATACATTTAGATTTGTTAACAGGATTTTACGAGTCAGACAGAGGAAATAAGCACCTCTTAGTAATTATAGATGCTTTAACTCGATATACAGAACTAATAGCGCTTAAAACTAAAACTGCGATTGAATGCGCTAGGAAGTTTTACGAGTGTTACATTTGTAAACATGGAATTCCACACATGATAATCTCAGACTCGGGTGGTGAATTTAATAATCACTTTCTTACCTCATTGTGTGAATTCCTCAACATAAAGAAGATTAATACCATGATATATCACCCAGAGTCGAATGGGCTAGTGGAAAGAGCAAATAGGAAGATATTAAATATATTGAGGGTAACACTAGGGGGATCAGACCCCAACTGGGATATTGCAATACCGGCGGCACTGAGTACTCTGAATCATTCATATCATATCTCAATTAAAATCCCACCGCTGCCACCATTTATTGGCGTGCTACTGTCTTAAGCACACATTTGAGTATGAGTTGTTTTCAGATGTATTTATATGGATTAACTGAATACATCTTAATAGTTTTTAAGTTTTATTCTATAAAACAACAGAGTTAAACATCTCCATCACTGGAGGAAGCTGTGTTGGTCCAGATGACCAATTCTGGTGAAGTTTAGATATGAACTGAATAAATTATCGATATCACAGATATCGTATGCTTGCTTTAATTTAGCCACGTGACGGAATCGGAAGACACCTGCATCCGGTGACGTCACAAACTTTCACACGAGGAGACAATGTGTTGACGTTAAGAAAGAATGTCAATTTGCCGAGGTTTGCATTATACGTCCTGTTTACAATTTTGAATGACTACAGCAAATCCCAGGGTTAGTTCTTCCAACCAACATGACATATTACGTCATTTGTTTTAAACATGTAATATTAACTATTCTAATCATTACATATATATATATATATATATATATATATATATATATATATATATATATATATATATATAATATATATATATATATATATATATATATATATATATATATATATATATATATATATACTGAACCCACAAAATCATGTAGAAAATATTGGAGTGTAATAGCTAAACAATTCCTTCCGTTAACAGCTATATTTGATTATTTTAACATTAGTCTTGTTAAAGTTACCGATGAACGAAAAAAATAATTTCAATTATGTTTCGATGTTAAAAAATATTAATAAAAAACATCATACATGAGTTATACCCACATAAAAGACGTTCAGAGAGAGAGAGAGAGAGAGAGAGAGAGAGAGAGAGAGAGAGAGAGAGAGAGAGAGAGAGAGAGAGAGAGAGAGAATCAAATGGTTTGAGCTTACTCTAGTTAATGAAGTAATGTAACAGCACATAAACTCCTTTTTAGACATTTGTGCATATCAAAATATTGTTTGTCATTATTATGCAATGTTTCCAATAGAACTGATTGTATTATACTCCCAAAAGCTTATCGTTATTTTTCAGATGATAGAATAACTTCTAAAATCTACTTACAGTTTATAGATATTCATTGGATGTAACATTTCCTAATACGTGAGGATACTTTATTGTAAAATATTTCCCAAATTATCCAGATTCAGGGGTATGCGCCGTTTCAGTCTTTAGACTCTAAGCCACTTTCCCTTTATTCATCATTTATTTTACATTCCCATTGTTGAGCTTTGTCATCTCACCGTCTGCTATCTTGGCCTTGAAGGATTAACATTGCCATTTGAACTAAAATCTTAAACATATATAGTTAAGTCTTTACTACATTGCTAATTCAACCTTTATCGTAAGTGCTTTATTCACTTGATAATTATCGAAACTAAATAACGGGATTATTTTCTTGGAATTAAATGCTTATCCAAATAATGGGTGATTTTGGGGGAAAATAACTATAATTGCTTTTGGGCGTTTGGAGGATTTGCTTCCTTAAGGATCCGTATACCAACATTTGTCCGGCTGCATATAGTTTGATCATTATATTTTATACTCCTCTATATACCTTAAATGCTCTGTAGGAAAATTTAACCAGTTGCTTTAAAATCGACTAAGATATTTTCGTTAACTGGAATAATGATAGAGGAATGGGATATGTACTGTATAAAAAATCTGAGGGTCACCACTTATTCATGGAAGCATACTTCACTATGCATTTTTTTTTTTACTTCGATGGAGATTGTAAAAACTAAGATAGAGGAAAATGAAATTCAGATCTCCAAATGCCTTATTCCGGAATCCAGCTAATGAATATCTTGTCTTGGTGTCACAAATATCAAATAGTTCCAAGTTGGAATGGTCAAGTGAAGGTGTTTCTGCTGCCGCTTGGGAGAGATTTCTTTTATGGAGGCACAGTGAGGAGCTAAGAACCAAAGTTGACGCCCTAAGACGAGCACCGAGGCAGAAGGGCATTCATTTTAAAGATAATATTTAATAAATAAATGAATAAATAATGATAGAAATAAACACAAATATCAAATAATGAATCAGGGGATAGAGGAAGAAGCTCAGAAAATAAAATCTAAAGAATGAGAGAAAATATTTAGGAATCCATGAGTATCGCTCCACAGCTGTATAAGTTAGTGATTAAAAGGACAATCAAACTTTTATTTCCGAGATGTTTTAATATTTGGTTTCTCCTATCCCCTACTCACGGCACCAGCTGTGGAAGTTGTGGTTTAACTAATACCCTGATAGGCTGAGGAGTTGGTATGGATGGCTTTTGCTCGAACAACCCGAACTAGAACTTCACGGATAGTAATGCATTTTTCGCTTGTTAAGAGCCCATCTACCTTGCGTAATTTAGACGGTCAAGGGACCTACATCTAGCACCCCATTGCTGGGCTAATTCGGGCACTTTATCACTGTAAATAAGGAGTTTATCATACAAAGCTAAGCCTATTTGAATCAAGATTATTAAACCTTTGTGCATGAAATTGATAAGAAGTTGGTTTGATCTCAAAGCTGTTTAATTTCTCAAGATAAAGCTAATAGCAATTATATAATCATTGATAACTTACAATCAGGGTATTAGAATGGGGAATAATTTCGTGCTTGTGCCATCTATTCGTGTATATTTTCAGGAAAAATTATAGGAGAATTCATTTTGGGAAAATAGGTATATCATAGTTTCATGACAAAATTTCTGAAAATTATGTCATTCTGAGACTATGATTTGTCAATAAAACAAATTTTTTAAACCCTTTGCCAGAATGTGATAGCATCCTCTTCTACCTCAATATAAGTTATTTTAGATACGAAATAATAAATTCTGATTGTATTCAAGGTGCTTTGCAGTCATCAGTATCTATTATATCCATCATCGATTATCTATTATGCAAAGTTAATATTTAAATTTCGTTACTTATCGACCTTCCATCAACAGCAGCTATTTTATTCTACAGCTGCTATTTTTTACAAATCAACTAATAATGAATTAGGTTAGCCAAATTTACTAGAACATTGACGGTTATCAAATAAATCTCAGGCAATGATACAATATCTTACAGGCTGTATCATGAGTCTACAAGCAGTCTGTCTCCACAACCCCTAAAACAGAAATGACTTTCCTATTTGCTCAGTGTCGGAATGGCCGGGGCAGGGGGGGTTGAAGGAGAACCCCTCCCCCCCTTCCCTGGAAAGTGTCTACTTGGTCCCTCTTACGAAAAAAGTAGCAATTGAAAAATAATATATATATATATATATATATATACATATATATATATATATATATATATATATATATATATATATATATATATATGTGTGTGTGTGTGTGTGTGTGTGTGTGTGTGTTTTGTATTTGTATTGAAAAGTTGAGACGTCAAATGATTATACAGAATTGAAATATGGCAACTCGATTTGTAACATTTGTATACTTTTGCTAACAAAGACGGCCCCTTACTGTCTGATTCGCTAAGGTTTGAGAATGCTCGGCCCATTTCGTAGAAGTTGTAAGAAGAGCAACTCCTTGTCCGTTTTGTCATGGGAACACTAGAGACATCTGACGAAAGATTTCCCCTGAGTGTCGGCGTTCTTTTGATTCTAACTGTACATCTGCCTTACTCTCTGGATGGATTGCAAGATTTGGTATCCCTGAGCATATTACTTCTGACAGGGGAACCACTTTCACCTCTCAATTGTGGACATCATTAGCGAATCTCCTGGGCATCACAATGGAATGGTTGAACATTTTCATCGCACCCTCAAAGCAGCTTTGATGTCCCGCTGCAAGGATTCCAACTGGTTTACTCAGCTTCCCTGGGTCCTCCTGGGACTAAGGACCACTCCTAAAGACGCCCTCGACGTCTTGGCAGCTGAAATGGTGTATGGCGACCCGTTGGTCGTCCCTGCCGAATTTTTTCCTTCTACAACCTCCTCCGACAATCTCCAGGGCATACGTCAAGTTGTGGGAAAATTTACTCCATGCCGCCAGACTTACAAGCCCCCGGCGAAGCATCACATACCAACAGACTTGCACTCTGCAACGCACGTCTTTCTGCGCAACGACACTCGCAAGCCACCGCTAATGCCCCCTTACACGGGCCCTTTCCTTGTGATCCGAAAGCATTCCTACTAAACATTCGTGGCAAAGAAGACTGGGTCTCCATTGATCGTCTAAACCCTGCTTATCTTCTGCCAGATGACCCGCCTACAGTTCGCCTCTCTAGATCAGGGCGCCCTATTTAACATGTACAGTATGTCATTTTTAGGGGGGGAGCCATGTACCAACCGTGTGTCACACGATCGTACATAATTCATTTTGTATATATTATGCTTGTATCTTCGCTCTTCCCTCGCACTAAAAAGAACCAGAATAAACATGTCTGCGTTTTTCCTCTGTAACATTGTCTGTTTTTTTAACATGAAATTTCCTGTTGCCTTGAGGTTTTGTATAAAAAGGAGAGTGTTCTATAATAAATTACTCCGTTTCTTTCAACCTGACTTTGAGTCACAACCTTCTCTCGGCCCATCACAATATCCTAGACATATTTTTTTTCTTATACTGAATATATCTTTCATTCAAGACGAACATCTTAACAATATAAAAAAAAAACTTTTATTGTTATAATATATCAATGTATAACATAGATATTCAATATTAGAGCAAAAATTACATTGTTCAATTTAGAATGATAAAAAAGTCTATTTCATAAATATTGAAAGTGTGTTAAATAAAAGGCTATGTAGCCAGAGGTAAATCAGGTCAGCAAAACTATTCTGCTCTCTCTCTCTCTCTCTCTCTCTCTCTCTCTCTCTCTCTCTCTCTCTCTCTCTCTCCTTAAACTTGTCTATGTCTGTTTCTCAAAACATATTACTTTCATATCATTAGTATTTGCATTGCCCTTCCGTCTTCTCTTTATCAACATTCTCTCTCTCTCTCTCTCTCTCTCTCTCTCTCTCTCTCTCTCTCTCTCTCTCTCTCTCTCTCTCTCAACTCTGGAGAAATTTGTATCCTATGTCAACAGACGTCGTCCATTCTGCTAAAGTTAAGCACACACGGAAACACTCACTGCCAAACACCCACCAGTCCCAAAAACACACAGGACGATCCGTCGGAAAAACAGCCAAAGCCAAGTTAAGAGACAAACACAATATTGATGTTCCTCTTCAGCCAATTCTGACTTTTCTAACAAACAAATGAAGTAAAAAACAACTTCGAAACGGGACAGGGACATAAATAGAAATAGAGAATTAGATTGATTGAGTGATTGATTGATTGTGAGAATCGTAACTGTTGATTCATGGATATTCAAAATAGGGATAAATAAATCTTACCAAATTAAAACATACCTTTGAAGGATAGCAAGTTTCATTTAAGCAAATTAAAAAAAAATATATATATCAAACTATTTTTTTTAAAAACTGTTTAAAAAATTATCAAAATGTTGTTTTATTAAAACAACTTTGTTTTCCAATATCGAAAATATTGACTTCCAGAAGAAATAAATAAGACTTATCAACTAATAAATGAAACTACATATCTTGCCAGAATGATGAATCAAATCCTGCTAGAATACATGAAATAAATAAATTACCATCCTCATCCTGTTACTCAGGGAAAACACACACACACACACACACACACACACACACACACACACACACACATATATATATATATATATATATATATATATATATATATATATATATATATATATATATAAACGAAAACCAAAACAACATACTAATAGAGAAAGGAAGTCAACGCTAATTATGAAGATTGTGATGAAGAAGGATGATAATGATTGATAAAATTAATGATATTTATGTTGAATATATATATATATATATATATATATATATATATATATATATATATATATATATATATATATATATATATGATTCCTTGATCCAACTGAATGAAAATCTCAATGAAATGAAACACGCAATATATCTATTCCATCTGTACTTATAAATTTTACCCGTATTTCTTAAATTAAATATTCTTGTTGTGAAGACGAGAAGCTTTTACTAAGCCAATACACATAATTGACTAAATCTAATTTCAAAAGGCTAAATATATTACACAAAGTGAGAAATATCATCAGGAAACATAACGATTAAAAAAAATGGTTTCTGTCATTAGCATAGAACACACTCTAGAGCTCTAGAACTCTGGAGCTACGTAAAAAGCTCTAGATCTAAGAGTAAAAGCAATCTAGACCTCGTAAGAGCTACGTAAAAAGCTCTACATAACAGAGTAATGCAATGTACAACTCGTACATGAATCATCAGCCAACGCCATTTGCTGCTTTAGCGAATAATAATTTAGTTCATCCAATTAGTTTAGTCACTTTGATCATGGATGCTGTACCAACCGGGTGTCACACAATTGTACATAATTCCTTTTGTATATAATATGCTTGTATCTTCGCTCTTCCCTCGCACTCAAACGAACATGAAAATTCATGTCTGCTGTTTTGCTCTGAACATTGTCTGTCTCTCGAACATGTTATGGCCTGTTGCCTTGAGGTTTTGTATATAAAGAAGAGTGTTCCTTAATATATAACTCAGTCGTTTCCAATCTGCCTTTGAGTTCACAACTCCTCTCTCGGACCGTCACATTGGTGACCCCGGAGTGACTCGCTCCTCCCGCCTCCCCCCCCCCCCCCCTCCCCCTGCCTCTCACCATTACTATGACGCCGTCAACGCATACCTTCTGCAGCAGTACTCGCCGTCGCCAGCCGCCCGTATAGCAACGCATTTTCAGCTCTCTCAACAACCGTTGGAGGACCAAAGAGCTTCGCTCACCCTCGGGAGAATGACCATTATCACTCGCCTGCAACCTGCCGCAGACGGCTCTCCTCGTAATGTGAACCCACTTCATGACTTTCAAACCTCCATCAACGCCTCCACTCGTGACGAAGAGGACACCTATTCAACTTCAACCAAAGCTGACGTGAATGCCGTAGGACACGCCTATGAATGCCGTAGGACACACGCCTATGAATGCCGTAGGACACGCCTATGAATACCGTAGGACACACGTCTATGAATGCCGTAGGCCTATGAATGCCGTAGGACACACACGCCTATGAATGCCGTAGGACACACTCGCCTATGAATGCCGTAGGACACGCCTATGAATGCCGTAGGACACACACGCCTATGAATGTCGTAGGACACACTCGCCTATGAATGCCGTAGGACACGCCTATGAATGCCGTAGGACACACACGCCTATGAATGCCGTAGGACACACTCGCCTATGAATGCCGTAGGACACGCCTATGAATGCCGTAGGACACACACGCCTATGAATGCCGTAGGACACACTCGCCTATGAATGCCGTAGGACACGCCTATGAATGCCGTAGGACACACACGCCTATGAATGTCGTAGGACACACTCGCCTACCCCGTGACGAGCTGGAGCGGCAACACAGCCAACCATCATCCACCACTCGCTCACACCCCAACCAACGACTTCTACAGCCACTTACTGTCGCTAATCGGCGCAGTTTTTACTACTACCTCTCCAGATTCAGGGCATCTATTTAACAAGTTCAGTATGTCATTTTTAGAGGGGGAGCCATGTACCAACCGTGAGTCACACAATTGTACATAATTCCTTTTGTATATAATATGCTTGTATCTTCGCTCTTCCCTCGCACTCAAACGAACATGAAAATTCATGTCTGCTGTTTTGCTCTGAACATTGTCTGTCTCTAGAACATGTTATGGCCTGTTGCCTTGAGGTTTTGTATATAAAGAAGAGTGTTCCTTAATATATAACTCAGTCGTTTCCAATCTGCCTTTGAGTTCACAACTCCTCTCTCGGCCTGTCACAATGTCCATTACAGAGACGGTCACTGGGTTTTAGGGATGGCGCCAATTGAATTACTGCATGTTTTTCTATTTGCACTTTAAAGGAAAATCTCTCTCTCTCTCTCTCTTTCTCTTTCTCTCTCTCTCTCTCTCTATCGTTGAATTGAAATGTTATGGGGAGGAAGACTTATAACAAAAGGGAAGGAAATGGAAAAATTATATATATATATATATATATATATATATATATATATATATACATATATGAGTGTATATATATAAGTGTATATGTGTGTATGTATATATATATATATATATATATATATATATATATATATATATATATATATATATATATATATATATATATATATATATATTATCTCTAATTGATTTGAGATCTGACGGGTGCGGAAACACAGACAATATATATATATATATATATATATATATATATATATATATATATATATATATACATATATATAAATGTTGTGTAACAGAATGAAACAGAGAATAATGAACTGAAGTTGAAAACAACCGTTCTTTTGTATAGCTCATGTGACATACCTTCAGCCTGAGGACACTTGATCCAATTACCGCCAAAGGAAAAGGCAGAAGCTTCAGTCTCTATTTGCAAAGACCGAATGACAAGACACATTTGCCGAGAGCAATAATACACAGAGACTGAATCTCCCGAATATTCCTCTTCTGACTCCATTGGAATTGATACGTAAAAGCCAACACAATATGGGATTTGAGAATTGGTTTTGGGAACGAGAAATGGAGATAGATTTTTGGTGTTCCATTTTAATGGATTTGAATAAGTTCCTGGACTGAAAAAATGGAGTTTAAATACATATCATGATTTATAAAACTTGATAGTTTTTGTCTTAATTTTTATGGGAACAGATAATTTGTTTTGGGAATTACAATTGGAGATAGATTTTTGGTTTTCCAAAAATCTAGACTGACAAAATGGAGTTTAAAAAAATTTCAATTTATAAAAACTAGATGATAGTTTTTTCAAGTGTACCTCACAGTTCGATTCTTGAAAGCCCAAGGCGAATTCTTGATTTTTATGAAACTTGTATAAAAAACAGAATTGTTTGATAACAACAGAAGGTAAATAATAAACTAAAAAAATTTAAGTTTTATTAGTATCACGAGATAATTATTTAAAATTTGCCTCATCTTCATGAAAATATTTATTTTATTTTCTTCATATCTGGAGAGCTTAGAAAAACATTAGTCATAATAATCATTCGTGCATTATTACCAAATTAATAATGCTACCTAAAATGTAAGACTAAGAAGGGATAAAATAACTGTAATGTGAAACATAAAAATATAAAAATTATAAAAAAAATCTTACATTA
>NC_090766.1:20913683-20936183 GCF_036898095.1 Palaemon carinicauda
GCAGAAGCTTCAGTCTCTATTTGCAAAGACCGAATGACAAGACACACATTTGCCGAGAGCAATAATACACAGAGACTGAATCTCCCGAATATTCCTCTTCTGACTCCATTGGAATTGATACGTAAAAGCCAACACAATATGGGATTTGAGAATTGGTTTTGGGAACTACAATTGGAGATAGATTTTTGGTGTTCCAAAAATCTAGACTGACAAAATGGAGTTTAAAAAAAAAATTCAATTTATAAAACTAGATGATAGTTTTTTCTAGTGTACCTCACAGTTCGATTCTTGAAAGCCCAAGGTGAATTCTCGATTTTTATGAAACTTCTCTAAAAAAACAGAATTACTGGATAACAAAAGAAAGTAAATAAGGAAATAAAGAAAGTTTATCATTACTAGTATCACGAAATACTCATTTTAAATTTGCCAAATCTTCATGAAAATTTTTATTTTATTGCCTTTGTATCTGTCTATCTGGAAAAATACCTAAGTCAAAGTAATCTATAATGTATTATTACCAGTTCGATAATGCTACCTAAAATGTAAGACTAAGAAGGGATAAAATAATTCTAATGTGGAATATATAAGCTAAAAATTATAAAAAATCTTGCAAAATTCATATGTGCAGCAACTTGATTAAAATAATACAATTATTCTCTGTCAAAACTATTTCTCCAGGGCACTTAATTATTCACGCATTAATCCTGGCAGAATTAAAATGATTAAAAACACATTACATTATTATTCTTGCATTTCCTTTGGTTGTGCTTCGTAGGGGATGTGTGATGCCTGGCCATTTAGAACAAGAAACAGCGAGAACTAGAAGGGCACTCAGTAGAGCGCAGACCTCCTCTGCGGCATCTCATTTCTCGACCTTTTCCCCGACCTTTGACCTTAACATGTATTAACTGGCGTGAATTTTCATACACTCAAATATGAACCAAGTTTGAAGTCTCTGTGACAATGATGTCCAAACTTATGGCTAATTACGTGAATTAAACATTTTGCTTGACAGTAACCTTGACCTTTGCTCTATACCATCCAAAATATTTAATAATTTCCAGCTTTTGATGTAAGAGTTAATCCCTGCAAATTTCCTTATTCTACGATAAATTTGTGGCCAGGAAGCTGTTCACAAACACACAGACACACACAAACTGGGGCAAAAACATAACCTCCTTCCATCTTCCTTAGCAGAGGTTATGACGTTATAAGTGTAAAGGATTCGACGTGTTGGTCATGCGCAATCTTATCCAGTACATAACTAGCTAATACTATAATTAAACAGTTCATTCTTTTTACTCTACAGCAACCCATTTCAATGCTCAGAAGAAGAGGACAAACACACACATATATGTACTGTACATCCCTTTCTGGGTGTATAGCCATGATCAACAAAGCATGTTACTAGATAGGGCAACCAATACTAGTTTGGTTTGCTGCGATCAGCCAAACGTCTCCCACCATCACCAATCTGTATTGGCCATCATGGTAATGAAAAATTGACCAAACACCAGACACGAATAAGAATATGTCTAAGGCCTTTATCCTGCAGTGGACTTGAAACAGCTGCATTTGGTGAGGTTTTTTGTATGTATGTATGTATGTATGTGTGTATGTATGTATGTAAATATGTATGTATTGGTGTGCTACTGTTATAAGCACACATTGAGTATGTGTTGTTTCAGATGTGTGTAACTGGATAACAGAATACACATTATTAGCTTTAAAGTATTTATTCTATAAAAAAAACAGAGTTAAACATCTCCATCACTGGAGGAAGCTGGGTTGGTCAGATGACCAATTCTGGTGAAGTATAGATATGAACTGACTAACTTATCGATATCACATATATCGTATGCCTAGTTTATATTAGATTCGTCACAAACTCGGAAGACACCTGCATCCGGTGACGTCACAAACTTTCACACGCTGAGACAATGTGTTGACGTTTAAGAAAAATGTCACATTGTCGAGGTTTGCATTGTACGTCCTGTTTATGATTTGAATGACTACAGCAAGTCCCACGGCTAGCTCCTTCATCCAACATGACATATTACGTCATGTGTTTTAAACATGTAATATTAACTATTCTAATTATTACATAAGCTCGGCCAGCTATCTCAATTTTTTCACAAAAATTTAACAACAAGCCAAAACAGGGTTACTAGGTGTGACTGGACATATGTATTATTCTCTGTTTAACTTTAGCCATAATCAACCGAGGACGAATGTCCAAATAGGCACATTAAAAAATAATAACAATAATGCATATGAAAAAGATATTACCAAAGCAAAAAGAAAAATGCATGATAAAATAAAGATCACATATATGGTACATTGCTAGCAAATGATTATATGGTACCAAAAAAAAAAAACTACTGACTTATATATGATTCGGTAACTTGTTAAAGAATAATTGTTACCTTTGTCAGAAACATATTAACATAATACTCAATTTTTTAGTGCACAAACACGAATTCCTGGTACGTACACGTACCACGGTTTCGTACATATATATATATATATATATTTATATATAGGGCTGATATATTTTATTAGATGCCCATAGATTCTGTTATATATTTTTTTTCTCTTTTCTTTTTAACATTCCGGCTTATATATTTTTATTAGATGCCGAGAGAAAAAATTATTTATATCTTTTTTTTTTTTTTAAATGTTGTTTTAAATGTATTTTTAACAATGCAAATGTAGAAAATTTCTTCAATTACATATTACTAGCGTACTAACAGCTTTTCTTACAAACACTTCCCGACAATTTACTCCTTTAGCGAATGAGGTGGCCACTCAAACGGCTTTGAATTGAATCAAGTATGGAGTATTGTCGGGACTAGGTGAATCGTTCCTTTGTAGCTGCATGCTGTGCCGTAACCTACGCCAAACAAGGATGTTCACGGCGATAAATATCACCACCGTAAACGCCAATCCTGCTAGTAGTATGTGGTGAAGGATTTCCTTATAAGTCGGTGACAGGTGGTCCCTTTCGGTAAGTTTCAACAACCGCTTTGCCACATGTCTATTATATGGGAGAGGGAGTGCTGGCATTGTAGAGGTCCACGTGAAGTTCGCGAAGTAGGCTCGTTCTCTGATGAGTGTCCGTAGACCAGTCACCATGGAATTAGGGGAAGTCCCGATACAACCATCTGCTGGGACGAAGATGTGTGTGAAGGACGTGGATCCGTCAGGGCATGATACATTGAAGCCGTCCTTGTCGTATCGTATCCACGAGCCATTGTTCAGTCTGCAATTGAACTCATTATTGTCAAAGGGATAAAGCTTATCCAGACAATTTTCACTTGTATGGGAGAGAGCACCGTCTAGCACTATACCTAACTCGCATGAATCCATTAAGTTTTTATGGAATTCAAATGAGTCAGCTGTACATATTTTTCTATCCATTGCATCTGAACAGTGAGTTAATTGATTTAAGTCTTTAATGACCGTATATGTTTCCTTGTCTGGGGAAATCAATACGTGTCCTGTCAAACTGGATATTACTGGATTTGAGTGATTCGTCATGTAAGTCGGAAATGGTGATATCCTGTAAGATTGCCAGGCATCAGAAGAATCAAAGGGAATTGTAATCATAATCTTGTTATTATCTACGTTTACTGTAATTCGGCTGTAATAAAATTCTAACCTATGTTCGTCAAACAAAGGAACATAGCCTAGTTTATCCCTTCCGTTCTCCAGAATTAACTTTAAGTAACTTATAGGCAACAAATGGGGCGACAATACACCTTTAGTTGCTAACGTGATAGCTTCTACATAATCCTTGGATTTCTCAATGAAATGTGCAATTCTGTTATGTATGTGATCTATCTTTGAATCATAATACGTTAATGTTGCCAACAAATCCTGTACTTCCATAATCTGAACGATATTATTTGAATGTTCATTTACTAAATCCATAATTTTATTGATTGAAGCTAACTGATTCCTTAGTTCTGACATAATCAATTCATCTTCATGAGTCAAGAACTCAATTTTCTTATTTTGATTACTAATTTTAAGACGATTGGAAATTCCTAAACCTAAACTTGCAACAGACCCAAAGATGCTTAATGCAGCATAAATAAACGGATTCCGTCTTTCTTTATGTTCGTGTCCTACAGTCCACATCAAAAGGTCATAAGCCAAAGATCCTGTCTCGTCAGGCTTATTTTTCAAGTCATCAGATAGCATCTCTGCAACTTTTAATGTTGATCCAAGCAAACTCTCTGTAGTCAAATGAAAATGTCTTCTATGCAACTCATCCAATGAGGCAGAAAACCTTGAAATGGAGGTTCTTAAGCTAGTGACATCATTCTCTTGAAGAAAAATTGCTTGCATATTCACTTCTACAATTACGTTGGTTGATGTAATAAAAATGTCTTCTTGTCTTTCAACTATATTGCCATATTTAAAATTTATACTTTTAGTTTTAGAGCTCATCCCACACGAGAAAAATGTCTGAGCGAACAATATCCCACCGCTGCCACCATTTATTGGTGTGCTACTGTTATAAGCACACATTGAGTATGTGTTGTTTCAGATGTGTGTAACTGGATAACAGAATACACATTATTAGCTTTAAAGTATTTATTCTATAAAAACAACAGAGTTAAACATCTCCATCACTGGAGGAAGCTGGGTTGGTCAGATGACCAATTCTGGTGAAGTATAGATATGAACTGACTAACTTATCAATATCACAGATATCGTATGCCTAGTTTATATTAGATTCGTCACAAACTCGGAAGACACCTGCATCCGGTGACGTCACAAACTTTCACATGCTGAGACAATGTGTTGACGTTTAAGAAAAATGTCACATTGTCGAGGTTTGCATTGTACGTCCTGTTTATGATTTGAATGACTACAGCAAGTCCCACGGCTAGCTCCTTCATCCAACATGACATATTACGTCATGTGTTTTAAACATGTAATATTAACTATTCTAATTATTACATATGCACATTTATATATATGTATGTATGTATGTATATATATATATATATATATATATATATATATATATATATATATATATATATATATATATATATATATATATATATATATATATATATATATATATATATATATATAGACATGTGTGTGTGCGAGCGCGTATCACTGGGCAGAACACTTTCCATCAACAGAGTTCCAGTGAGATTCCAGGGTCATTTTCCATGATAATAAATTACATGGCCAACAGAACAGGTCAGAGAAAGATGAACCATTTCTGAGTCTTCGGAAAACTGTCTGGAATAAGACCCCAATTTATCACACATAACGATACGAATAAGGTTCAATCCTTGAGACTTACTTTTCGAAGACACACGGATTTCATGATGAAAAAGTTACAGGAGAGAGAGAGAGAGAGAGAGAGAGAGAGAGAGAGAGAGAGAGAGAGAGAGAGAGAGAGAGAGAGAGAGAGAAAGTCTCCAATCGTTACCTTAGGCTTCGAGCTGATTCAGCATAACAATGGAAAAGCGTGGGACTTTATGAATATGAATATGTATTTCTACAGACCCGTGTTTGTGTGGGAGTGTTTATTTATAAGAGAGAGAGAGAGAGAGAGAGAGAGAGAGAGAGAGAGAGAGAGAGAGAGAGAGAGAGAGAGAGAGAGAGAGATTGTTCGTATGGCCTCTTTTATTTTGGTCCGGTGTTTTTCCAGTCACAATATAATCTACCCATATCACTATATTATTCTCCGACCACATATTCTCGTAAACATCTCTCTCTCTGTAATTGATCTGAGATCTAGCGGGGGCGGAAGACTTACTTAGACATAAAGGAATGAGAAATGCATATATATACAGTATATATATATATATATATATATATATATATATATATATATATATATATATATACATTATATATATATACATATATATATACATATATATATATATATATATATATATATATATATATATATATATATATATATATATATACATATATATATACATATATAATGCTACTAACATCATGATCAAAGTGAGATATAGACTAGAATGGTATTTCAATAAGAAAGAAAATTGAACACATACACTTTCAAGCATAAACAGAATCATTATTCTCACTTACAATATATATATATATATATATATATATATATATATATATATATATATATATATATATATATATATATATATATAAAATTCATCTGGCTTATGATTGAGCAGATTACAGTTCAGCTTCAGACAGGATTTGAACTTGTGTCAAAGAAATTTCTCACATGAATTAATACAGACGACCATTTTAAAACAAAAATTTCACGATATATACAAATGTTAATTCAACAAGTAAATGAATAAGTGAATGAAACTTTAACTTCCACCAAGATTTTAATCCATGCTTAATAAAATGCTGATCTACAAATGTCAAATAAATAAAAGCGTTTCATAGTTTAATATAAATGAAACGAATTAAAATATCCCTTTACGCAGTTGGAATCAAATGTAATTATGTATTCCTTTTTTTTCTTCCTTAAATGGAAAGCGTCAGTTCTAATATTAAACGCTTCACATATGAAGACACTTCAATCAACATTTACTCCCCCCCCCCGCCCTCACCAGTCCTAGCTCTAAGTACCAGCCAGCGTTTGATGTCTTCCCCGTTACTCGCTACCTGATTAAAGAGAACTTCTGTGTAAATCTGAGGAACAACTTTAAGAGAGGTGTGATGCTTCAAAGATGCCGGGAATGTATTTGCTTTCCAAATGAACAAATGGGAGACTTCCTATATTTTCAGACATCTTCATAAACTATCGTAAATATACACAGCGTTTCAAGAGGTTTGCTTTTTATATAAAATCTGTAACTTGTTTGATATCAGTAAATATTTTAAGCAACAGATGAATACTGATTAAGTTAGAGAGAGAGAGAGAGAGAGAGAGAGGGGGGGGGGGCCTTCAGAAAACTTGACTAAAACGGGGGAAATAAATAAATAAATAATATATATATACATATATATATATATATGTATATATATATATATATATATATATATATATATATGTATATATATATATATATATATATTATTTATTTATTCATTTATTTATTTATATATATATATATATATATATATATATATATATATATATATATATATATATATATATATATATATATATAGACACAGACTTTGTCTTTTTCAAATAGGGAAGATTATAACACAGCCAAGAGAATCGACCATCTTAAAATGCTATCTAGATGTTCTTATTTCAATGAAAAAGAAAAAACCTTCATGATGTAAAATGAAGCACAAGATCTACTGAATAAATTCTTATAAACTAAGAGCAAACAATACATTGTATATTCTATGAATATGAGAAAGCAATTTATTTTGTTTATAAAGTCCAAATAATTTTCTCTGAGAACAATAGTTCTTCAAGAAAAATAATTCCTGAACATTGAATAATAGACGATCGCAAATAATAAACGAATAATAAATAACACATTGTAAAAACAAAAATGAATAAATTTTTCATTATATTTTTTTTATGAAATAAGATGGTAAAGCCAATAGTATATTAAATATTAAAAAAAAAATAAAAACCGCCTATACACATCTGTATCATTATCATAAATATATTTAACATAATGACAAATAAAAATTAATGAAGATATTTAACATGATGAAAAAAAATATAATGTCATCATGTCAAATGAAAAAAACATTTAACATAATGACAAAAATGTCAAGACATTTAACATAATGGCAAACGAAATAAATCAAGATATTTAACATACTGACATATAAAAAAATAACATAATAACAAATAAAAAGAATCAAGACATTTAGCGTAATGATAAATAAAAACATACAAAGACATTCAACATAATGCCTAATAAAAATAAATTCTGCTAACAAGGACAGCATCATCAGCATACTGTAGGTCTGCTAAATTCCTATCACCAATCCAGTCCAATCCTTCTCCACCATCTCTGACTCTTCTATGCATTACGAAATGCTCGAGGAGGATAAACAACATAGGTGACAACACATTCCCTTGGTGTACTCCGCTGTTCACTGGAAATTCATTTGATAAGGCTCCATTAACATTAAATTTGCACTTGCTATGCTCATGAACAGACGTAATCAAATTTACATATTTAAGAAGAATTATATAGTAACGCAGGACTCTCCGCAAAATTGGTCGGTGCACACTATCAAAGGCTTTTTTATAGTCCACAAATGCCATCAAAAGGGGATTTCTACATTCTACGCATTGCTGTACAACACGTCTCAAAATGAAAATTTGGTCAGTGCAACTTCTACCTTTTCTAAATCCTGCTTGTTCAACTCTCAGCTTTTCATCAATCTTTCTCTCCAGTCTCTTTAGAATAAGCATACTATATATTCTCATAAAAAATGACGTAAGTGTCATGCCTCTGTAATTATTGCAATCAGTCAGGTCTCCTTTTTTTTTTTTTTTTTGCTATTTTCACCATCAATCCTAACTCCCATTCATCAGGCTTTGCCTCTTCATGCCACATTCTACAAAATAATCTGAGAGTCACTTCATTTTCGGCCAGTATCATCTCAGCAGTTATTCCAACGTATCCAGGGGCTTTCTATCTTTTTAGTTTTTTTTTAGGATAGCTTCAACTTCAAACACACTGAATTCATTCATGGACACATCAAAGTCTTCATCAGCTTCAGGTATATCAATCAAATTATATCTCCTATTCATAACCTCACTAAGTGTTGCATCGAACGTTGTATTTCTTCATCTTCTGTTGCTATAACAGAGCCATCTCTCTTTTTGATGGGTATATGCTTCTTCTTTGCCAAAGTCGAGATTTCATTAATAATTCTATAAGCAATTCTTACACCATAGCCACTTCCTGAATTCATAGCTTAATCAGCCTCATCTGTTCTACTGTCTAAATACTCTCTCCAGTCATTCATGGCTTTTCTATTGACGTTACTGTCAATACTGAAATACTTAGCATCCTCAAATAGGTAATTTTCATTACTTCCTCGAAAACTTTAAACACTCAATTTCTGTCTTTGTCTACTTTTTATAGTATCCCAAGTACAATTTGATATCTATGGCTTTCTCCTTGTAACTGTGTGTCACAAGACTTCACTACCAACTGACTGATATATGTTCTTAATATCACACCATTCTTCATTAACTGTCTGTTCTTCGTCTCTTAAAGTCTCTAAGACTGAAAATCGATTCTTACATTCACTTGCAAATGTTTCTCTGTGCTCTTCTTCTAAAAGCTTAGCTGTATCAAACCTAGGTATTCCAGCCAACTTTTTGTTAGGTGGTTTCAGATTTAATTTCAGTGTGGCAATAAGGATCTGGTGATCACCACCAATATCTGCACCTCTATAGCATATTGCATTTCTCAGAGTTCTCCTTCTCTCTTTATTAATGGCAATGTGATCTATCCGATTTTTGTAATTGACACATGGTGAGGGCCGTGTTATATTTGCGGATGTTCTTGTGTTGAAAATGAGTACCTCCAATGACAAAATTGTTTGCTGAACAGAAACTTATGAAATATGCTTCATTTTCATTTGCAACTTCGCCAAGACCCCCAACACCCATCATATTCTCTATACCTTGATTATTTCTTCCAACTTTAGCATTGAAGTCTCCAATCACAATTTTCATATTTCTCTCAGGGATCTCATCTACTACCCTCTGCAGTTCTTCATAGTATTCGTCCTCCCTTTCCTCAGGGGAATCATTTGATGGGAAATAGAAAACTATAACACTCATATTGCACTGCTTTGATTTGAACTTTGCTAGTAATAATCTACTATCTACAGCTCTTCACTCGGTTCATCCCTTTTCTGCTTTTGGTGTCATCCTCATTCCTAACCCTTCTCTTCCAACTCCATCTGATCTTCCTGAGTATATATATATATATATATATATATATATATATATATATATATATATATATATATATATATATATATATATATATATATATATATTATATATATATATATATATATATATATATATATATATATATATATATATATATATATATATATATATATATATACCTTGGTCTATCGAAGATGTCCAAATTATGTTTCATAAATTATATATATATATATATATATATATATATATATATATATATGCATATATATGTATGTATATATATGCACGGTAAAAAGTATAAAAAAACATTGCGGGGACTCAGAGGAATTGAATGAATTAGTAAAGGAAAAATGGAATCATGATCACATGAAGGTATACTGAGTAATACACTCATACAAAGTAAGAGTAATTAATGCAGATATGTTAATTAGGAAATTCCTTTTGGCGTAAAAAGATCTTAATACAACCCTTGGTGGAAGTGAGAAGTTGAGATTTTTGTTGAATATAAAAGATGGAAGTAAAACAGAAATGGACAACTCTTGAAGACGAGAGATTGCAAATGAGGTGTTGAAATACAGACACGTATTAGTTGGTGGGTTTGAAAGCACACGTAATAGGGAGGTGTTCACATTTTCAAATGCTGCTCATAAATAGCAGAGGCAAAAGACAGTGATATTGCCCTATCAAGCAGGAAAATGCCCTAGAGACTGACCGTATATACATATGATCAGCGCCCATGCAACCTCTCCACCCAAGCTAGGACCAAGGAGGGCCAGGCAATGGGTGATGACGACTCGGCAGCTACACCTATAGGATCCCCCAAACCAACCCCCTCCCTAGCTCACAAGAAAGGTGAGGTTGCAGCGATCAAAGGACCTATCAAGTTTGAGTGGGACGCGAACCCCAGTCTGGCGGTCACGAGGCAAGGACCTTATCAAAAGGCCACCTCAATCTCTAAGGTATACTTGGAAACAATGAGTGCGAATAATATACTGGATAAGGGTAAATGATATAAGGTACACTAAAAAACTAAAGGGTCATATCGTTAAAAAAGCATCCTTAAGATCTATGAGAATTTCATTAAAAAAGAAAAACGTATAGATAAATGGAAAACATACGATGTAACAAAAGAGAGATGTGAAAAGAAAAAAAAAAGCAATAGGTGCAATGTTTTGAAATATGAGAACTAGCGAGTGAAGTGTGGAATAGAAGATTGTTTTAAGACTTGAAGGTCCTTAATGAGTTGTAGAGGCACAATGGCGGTAAGAAACACAAATCTCCGCTTAACCCAGGACCTGGAAGGATCAGGCAATGGCTGCTGATGACTCAGCAGGTAAGTAAGGTTATGGACGCTGATGAAAACTATCTAGCATTGGGCCGGGTATACACCATGGGAATATTGACTGTAAGTCTGACGTTTCTCTGGGCTACCCCAACTTATGATTTATCAATATCAGTTTAAAAGGGTTGTAGTGGCCTATTGGAAGAGTCCCTGATTAACGTTCTGACGGACTCGGGTTCGAGACCCGCTCAAACTCGATAGTTTCTTGTAATGTCTGCAACTTCACCATTCTTGTAAGCAAAGAAGGAGGGGTTTGAGGGAGCCTATAGGTCTAATTGCTGAGCCATCAGCAGCCTTTGCCTGACCCTACCTGGTCATAGCTTGGGCGCTAATCATAAGTATGTATGGTCTGTCTCTAGGCCATTGTCACTGTCCCTTGTCTCTGCCATTCTTGAGTGGCCTTTGTATCTTTTAAACCTTTAAAATAGTTGGAAAAAGTAAGATCAAGGTTTAAGCAGCCAAACTTGAACAATATAAAGTATATGGAGAACAGGTACTCAATTTAGGTATTAATATAGAAAAACGATGGTAAGACAACTAAATTAGAAAAAAAATCATAAAATTGGTGACGCAGAATATCTATAAGTAGGTATGTATTAGATCGACCTGCACTAAAGGAGAAGGCCACAGGCTCTTGCGCTAAGGCAGCTCAGAAGGGAGAAATATCTATAAGAATATAGGTAAAATATAAATAAGATAAAAATGATCTTTGAAAACTAAAAATGAATGTACACTAAAGTTAATTCTCCTCTTTAAACAGAAGTATAAAAAAAAAACTTGCATTAATGAATACATGATTTTGCTGGTTCTAAAATGGCTTTTCGTGGAAAGAAAGGAGAACCACAGATCCGTATGGAAAGAAGAACAGGAAAAATCTTAGTGAGTGATGAGCGGAGGGAATGAAGGAGTTGTAAGCAGGGAAAGTCCTTAATATCCTGGAGAGAATAGTAGAAAGAGAGGGAGGATGTTTGAATGAACAGATGGATGCCGAGGGGGAGGGGGGGGGGGGGGTCGGCATCATACTAAAGAACGGTGAAGGTAGCTATGATTGTGGAAGTTTCATATACTGAATACTACAATTTGTTATAAGAAAAGATTTTATGTTTATATATATATATATATATATATATATATATATATATATATATATATATATATATATATATATATATGTATATATATGTATATATATATATATATATATATGTATATATATGTGTATATATATATATATATATATATATATATATATATATATATATATATATATACTGTATATATAAATATGTGTGTATATATAGCTATGATTGTGGAAGTTTCATATCCTGGATCCTAATATTTGTTATGAGAAAAGGCTTTATGTTTATATATATATATATATATATATATATATATATATATATATATATATATATACATATGCATATATATATGTTTATATATATACATATAGATATATATATATATGTATATATATATGCATGCTTATAGGAAATCAACATATATTTACAAATAAAATTTACATACAGTAGATATATATATATATATATATATATATATATATATATATATATATATATATATATATATATATATATATACATACATACATACATATATATATATATATATATATATATATATATATATATATATATATATATATATATATATACATGGACACACAATTTGCAAAATGACTCCATGAATGTGACAGAAGTAGAAACAAATGAGCATCGATACATGGCAACGTAATCCCCTTTCGCATTTGCACCTGGCACAAATTTCACCATTTTTATCACGTCGAAACATAATGTCGGTAATAAAAAGGACAATAAAGTCTGCAATGACCTCCATCAAGTGTTCCTCCTTTGATAACGCCTCTGGAATTCGCAATTTTGATGACGAACGAAAGTTCGCATTCATTGACAATCAGCCATTCCAACTGCTACCAAATACCATTAATGAGTGCAAGTTACGCCTTTATTCACAGTAGGTATTGAGTACGTGCGTATATACTGAGTGCATACTATGGATTATTAACATGTATATGTATATATATGTAAATATATATATATATATATATATATATATATATATATATATATATATATATATATATATATATATATATATGTGTGTGTGTGTGTGTGTGTAAATATATATACATATATATATATATACACACACACACATATATATATATATATATATATATATATATATATATATATATATATATATATATATATATATATATATAAATATATGTATATATATGCATATCATTATTTTTATCTATATATATACACACGAACACACACTTACACACACAAACACACACACACACACACACACACATATATATATATATATATATATATATATATATATATATATATATATATATATATATATTTATATATATATACAGAGAGAGAGAGAGAGAGAGAGAGAGAGAGAGAGAGAGAGAGAGAGAGAGAGAGAGAGAGAGAGATTTTTAACAAGGCTTCACAGAATTTTATGACCTATTACACTACATTCCGGAAGCCATAAGAGTGAGAATAAGGTTAGCTGTAACTAATGCAAAAGTATAGAAGCACTTCATTAATATAGATATAACTTCGTAAGAAAAAAAAAACTAAAAAAAAATATCACTTATAAACATCTTAACTGTTACGCGTTAGATTTTATATCACTTAAGTTTCAACATGGTAGGCATGTTGATCATATGAACAACCCTCCTCTCATATCCGGGCCACATATTAGCAAAGTCTGGAAGATTTTGTCCTTGGATGAAATTAAGAGCCAAACACAGCACCACCTCGCTCGGCAGAGACAAGTATTGCCAACCATTAATAATGACTCACTTCCATGTACCGCTTTCCCAACCAGAAGAGCAATGAGGTTATGTTTAATTCCGAGTGAAAAAAGCTACGGCAGAGCAAAGACCATTTGAGAAACGTGATATATAAGTCATCTGGCAAGTGGTCACAATGAGTATGACGTAGGTGAGGACGTCATGGGTTGGTAATACTTGCCTCCACTGAATGACCTCGCACTTTGATTGGGTCTAATTTCATCCCAGGACAAACACTTCCAGATTTTGCTAAAAATGCACCCGGGCCAAGGACATAAAATCGACTAATTTACAGAGAAAAATATCCACTGATGACAAAGATTAAATAGGAAGGATATCCAAGACATATTTTCATATAGAATATATCTTTTATTTAAGTTGAACACCTTAACAAAATAAAAAGAAAATTATGGTTATAACATATCAATGTGTAACAAATATTCAATATTGGAGCAAAACTTGCGTCATTTAATTTAGAATGTTAAAACGTCCATTGCACAAATATCAAAATTGTGTTAAATAAAAGGCTATGTAGCCAAGATGGAAATAAGATCTGAAAATCTATTCTGCTCTGTAAATTCTCTCTCTCTCTCTCTCTCTCTCTCTCTCTCTCTCTCTCTCTCTCTCTCTCTCTCTCTCTCTCTTCATTTCCTTCTATTTAGTAACGCTTAGTACTATCTCACGTCCAGAAATATCGCTCCCTTTAAACTTGCCTATGTCTGTTTCTCAAAACCTATCACATTCATACCATTACAATTTGCAATGCTCGTCCTTCTTTTCTTTGTCAACATTACACACTCTCTCTCTCTCTCTCTCTCTCTCTCTCTCTCTCTCTCTCTCTCTCTCTCTCTCTCTCTCTCTCTCAACTCAGGAGAAATTTGTATCTTATGTCAACAGCCGTCGTCCATTCTGCTAAAGTTAAGCACACACGGAAACACTCACTGCCAAACACCCACCAGTCCCAAAAACACACAGGACGATCCGTCGGAAAAACAGCCAAAGCCAAGTTAAGACACAAAGACAATATTGATGTTCCTCTTCAGCCAATTCTGACTTTTCTAACAAACAAATGAAGTAAAAAACAACTTCGAAACGGGACAGGGACATAAATAGAAATAGAGAATTAGATTGATTGAGTGATTGATAGATGGCGAGAATCGTAACTGCTGATTCATGGATATTCAAAAAAGGGAGAAAGAAATATTACAAAATTAAAACATACCTTTGAAGGATAGCAAGTTTCATTTAAGCAAATTAAAAAGAATATATCAAACTATTATTTACTTTCAAAACCTGTTTAAGAAAATATGAAAGTATTGTTTTATTAAAACAACTCTGTTTTCAAATATCAAAATATTGACGATGGGAAGAATAAAATACTTATTAATAAATAAATGAGACTACATATCTTTCCAGAATGAAGAATAATACTCTGCTATAATACAAGAATGAAATTTATTACCATCCTCATCCTGTTACTCATGGAAAACACATACACAGATATATATATATACATATATATATATATATATATATATATATATATATATATATATATATATATATATATATATATATATATATATATATGATTCCTTGATCCAACAAAATGAAAATCTCAATAAAATGAAACACGCAATATATTTTACCCTTATTTCTCAAATTAAATATTCTTGTTGTGAAGACGAGAAGCTTTTACTAAGCCAATACACATAATTGACCAAATCTAATCCCAGAAAGCTAAATATATTATACAAAGTAAGAAATACATTCAGAGAACATGATTAAAAAAATGGTATCTGTCATTAGCATAGAACACACTCTAGAGCTCTAGAACTCTGGAGCAACGTAAAAAGCTCTAGATCTAAGAGTAAAAGCACTCTAGACCTCGTAAGATCTAAATAAAAAGCTCTACATAACAGAGTAATGCAATGTACAACTCGTACATGAATCATCATCCAACGCCATTTGCTGCTTTAGCGAATAATAATTTAGTTCATCCAATTAGTTTAGTCACTTTGATCATGGAGGTCCATTACAGAGACGGCCACTGGGTTTTAGGGATGGCGCCAATTGAATTACTGCAGGTTTTTCTATTTGCACTTTAAAAGGAAAATCTCTCTCTCTCTCTCTCTCTCTCTCTCTCTCTCTCTCTCTCTCTCTCTCTCTATTGTTGATTTGAAATGTTATGGGGGAGGAAGACCCATCACAAAAGGGAAGGAAATGGAAAAATTATATACATATATATACACATATATATATGAGTGTATATATATACATATATGTGTATATATATATATATATATATATATATATATATATATATATATATATATATATATATATATATATATATATATATCAAAAATTTTAAGTAATTTTTATTTTTCCTAACATACTTACCGAGAATTACTTCCTTAGGAGGGTCCTTGACCTCTCTCAATCTCGACCAAGATTTCCCGCGTTACCCCCCCCCCCCCCCCTATCTCGCTCCAGATAGTTTCTACCCCCGCCGCCAGGATAAGTCCTGCGGCCCGGATTAGGGCAGGTCACTGCTTTCCCGGGTCAGGATGCTCATTAAGTTCGCTGTTTAGCCCGACCCGGCAATGGAAGAATGGCACTCGGGGACGGAAGGGAGGGCCATTACCCGGAAGTAATTCTCGGTAAGTATGTTAGGAAAAATAAAAATTACTTAAAATTTTTTATTTGTTCCAACACGAATACTTACCGAGAATTACTTCCTTAGGAGACTTATACTTTAGGAGGCGGGAGAGCCATTCTGCCACTTGGTCAGGCACATGGTGCCTGGAGGGCTACGGAATGCGGGGGTACAGAGCGCGGATAGGGGGGTAACAGCGGAAACCTTACGCTTATATTTTAAGGCTTACCTCTTGACATCTTCTCTACTGAGTCTTCTCCTGAAGAAGTAGGGACGAGTCTATTCACTGTTGGGGACGTCTTCCAGCCTGCCACTACACAGCTTGGAGGGCGGCGATGACTGTCCCAATGGAGAATCCATCCAAAGACTTTCTTGAGTAGTCTTTGAGATAGTGGGCCGTGAAGGACGACTGGTGTGACCAAAGTGCCGGCCTGTAGGATCTGCCCCACTGCCATGTTTCTCTCAAAGGCCAAGGAAGTGCTCAGGCCTCTGATGTCATGGGGACGGGGAGTGCCTGGTACTGCCACCTTGTCTTCTTCATAAGACCTAGTGATGACTTGTCTCAGCCAGAAGGAAATAGTGTTCTTGGACACTTGCTTCTTATTAACGCCTGAAGAGACGAAGAGGTTCTTGGCACCTGGGCGGAGATGAGTCGTCCTTTCCAGGTATTTCCTGATCGTCCTGACTGGGCATAACTTCAGGTCTTCCGTATTGTCTGTCTTGGGGATGGCCGGAATTGAGAAACCTTCAAACCTCGGGTCCCAGACTGCTGGGTTCTGAGTCTTTGCTACAAAGGAGGGTACGAACTTGAAGGATACCTCCTTCCACCCTTTGGAGTGTGCCACGTCGTCGGAGAGACCGTGGATCTCACCTACTCTCTTAGCCGAAGCCAAGGCTAGCAAGAAGACTGTCTTGAGGGTGAGATCTTTGTCCCCGATATCTCTGAGTGGTTCAAAGGGAGGACGACACAACATTTTCAGGACCTTGGCCAGGTCCCATCTGGGCACTCTCCTGGCTTGAGGAGGACAGGATTGTTCGAAACTTCTAATCAGCATCCCTATGTGTCTTGAGGTCCCCAGGTCGATGCCTTTCATGAGAAAGACTTGGCCTAAGGCTGCTCGTACTCCTTTAATAGCTGGGATTGACATCCCTATTTTATCCCTGAGGTACACGAGAAAGTCAGCTATGTCAGGGACCGAGGCTTTAAGAGGTCTTATGTGTTTTGTCGCGCACCATTTCGTAAAGGCGGCCCACTTCGCCTGGTAGACCACGGTAGAGGATTTTCTTAGGTATAGGGACATCCTCTTAGCTGTGGAGGAGGAGTACCCCTCCTTCTTCAGGAGTCGCTCGATAGTCTCCAGGCGTGAAGGCGAAGAGAGAGAGGGTTGTCGTGGAACTTGAGGAAGTGAGGTTGACTCAGTAGATCTGACCTGGGGGGCAGAGGCCATGGCGGATGGCTTGCCAGGTCCTTCAGATCCGCGAACCACCCTCTCTCCGGCCACCAGGGCGCTACCAAAGTCATCTTTAGGTTTTGGGAGGTTCTTACTCTGTTGAGCACTTGCCTTAGCAGCGTGAAGGGGGGAAAGGCATATACGTCCAGGTTGTCCCACCTGTGCTGGAAGGCGTCTTCTAGGGCTGCTCCTTCGTCTGGTACCGGGGAGCAATAAACCGGTAACTTGGCGTTGAGCTTCGTTGCGAAGAGGTCCATCTCCGGGGAGCCCCAGCGTTGAAGGATGAGTCTGGCCACTTCTGGGTGTAGGGACCATTCCGTCCCTACTATCTGACCTATCCTGCTGAGGCCGTCGGCTAGCACGTTCCTTTTCCAGGGGATGAACCTTGCTAGCAGTGTTACCTGGTGCTCGTCCGCCCAATGCAGGATGTTTACGGTGAGGTCGCACAGTTCCTTCGACTTCATGCCACCTTGTTTCTTGATGTAGGCTACCACCGTGGCGTTGTCGCACATTAGGGCCACGGTGTTTCCCTTCAACCGACTTGCAAAGTGCAGACATGCCTTTTGTACTGCTTTTAGCTCCAGGACGTTGATGTGGAGTTGCTTTTCGGTCTCCGACCAGGTCCCGCTTGCTGTTTCCTCCCGCAGGTGGGCTCCCCACCCTAGGCTGGAGGCGTCCGTGAACAGGAGAAACTCGGGGGGACAGGACCCGAGGGGCATCCCCTTGAGGGAGTTCAACTGGCATCGCCACCAATTTAAGGCTGCCTTCGTGTCCGGAAGGACCGGAATCGATGTTTTCTGAGAGCCTGTCTGGGACCATAGAGCCTTGAGGTTCCATTGTACGGGTCTGAGCCGTATCTTCCCTTGGGGAACCAGCTTCTCTAATGAGACCAGATGACCTATCAGCCTCTGCCAGTCTTTCGCTTTCCTGGGAAGCCCCGACAGGAACGGCTGAATGATCTTGATGAGGTTCTGTATCCTGTCTTCCGAGGGGAAGGCCTTCCCCTGCACGGTGTCCAACGTCATCCCCAAGTACCCCATTCTGTTGGATGGAGTTAGGTTCGATTTCTCCAGGTTGATAATGATTCCCAGACTCCTGCAGAACCGGAGGAGGTCCTTTCCTTGCTCTTCCAAGAGGGCCTTTGAACTGGAAAGGAGCAACCAGTCGTCCAGGTATCTGATGAGGCGGATACCTCGTTCGTGAGCCCATACTGAGACTGTCGCGAAGACCCTCGTGAACACTTGAGGGGCCGTCGACAGTCCGAAGCAGAGGGTCCGGAACTGCAGGATCTGGGAGCCCCATTTTACCCGGAGGAACTTCCGACTCGACGGGTGGACCGGAATCTGGAAGTACGCGTCCTTGAGGTCGACCGTCATCATAAAATCTTTCTCCCTCAAGGACATCAGGACGGATTTTGGGGTGTCCATCTTGAAGTCCGTCTTCTTGACGAACTTGTTGAGGGCCGACAGGTCTATCACCGGTCTCCACCCCCCCGTTGCTTTCTCCACCAGGAACAGGCGGCTGTAGAAGCCTGGCCCTGGGAGAAGGACTTCTTCCATGGCTCCCTTCTCCAACATGGAGGAAACTTCTTTTTGCAGGGTAGCCCTTTTCAACGGGTCCCTGGGAGCTAACCATTCTGTCTGGGTGGCTGGAATAAGAGGGGGTGGATCCGCTATGAAGGGGATCCTGTACCCTTCTTTCAGGACGGACACCGTCCAAGCATCCGCCCCATGCGTTTTCCATGCTTGCCAATAAGGTCTGAGGCATCCCCCAACCCGAGGCTTGGGCGGGAGTAGGGGGCCTCTCCCTCTACCTTCTCCTAGAGGGGCGGCCTGATCTGCCCCTTTTCGAGGCGGAGTAACCCGACCTGAAGGAGTTGGCAGAAGCTGTAGCTCCCCTGCGGGAGGGCTGTGGAGTTGATGTCCAGGAGGAGGCGGGGGCGTCCCTCCTCGAAGAGCTGGGGATAGCCTGAGGGGTCACGGCACTATCCGAGACTGACCTCCTATAAGGAGGCCTCCTGGAGGATGCTTGCTTGGGGACGTTGGCCTCTCTCCTCTTGGACACCTTCTCCATCAGCACTTCTAATTCCTTCAACGGAAACAGGGACTCGCCTCCTAAGGGTAGGGTACGAATCACTCGCGCCTCTCTGTCCGGGATTTTTCTTGTCACTTTGGAAAGCACTGTGTCCCGCTTTCGAAGGACCCAGTTGGCCGTCAAGGAGAGTGCCTGATACGCCATAAACTTGAGGGCTTTCCCCCCGGAGGTGAGAAGGTCCGACAGGAGACCTTGTTGCTCAGGGTCGTCGGGGTCTGTGGAGGCCTGTACATTAACCAACGTGGAGGCCCACCAGTCCAGCCATGAGGAGACGTTAACCATATCTCTTGACATCTCCTCCATCATGCCGGCTTCAGAGGGCGAGAAGGACACAGGGGCTGAATAGGCCCTTTCGTCCGAGCCGCCTTGTCCTAGGATGTCCAAGGCTGGGTCCACCCTACAGGGGCCTGGGCGCCGCCCTTCCGGGATATAAACTTTGCCCTGTAGTTTGAGACCCTGGAGGAGTTTGGAGGCACTCTGGGACTCGGGGGCCTCCGCACTGCTGGCCACCAAGTTGTCGATGTATTCCTGTCCCAGTACTAGGTCTGGGGCGAGAGGCAGGGCCAGGGAGGACTTCGGAAGGACGTCCCGGTGAGTATATCTCAAGAGGCTCGACCTCCAGGCATTCACCTTCGGCGCCGAGGGTTCCGGAATTCCATGGAGCCTTCTGACGAGGCCTACCACCCTTCTGTAGGCGGAGTCCTCCGACGGGGAAGCCTCGCCTCCGTCGACCGAGGCCTCGGCTTGGCGGAGGGGAGCCGTGCTTGGGCGGTAAACTGGCCGTTCTCTTCTCGGTCCCAGGGAGGACGTCCCGCAACCGTAGGGCGCACCGTACACGGTTGGGTCTCGCCATAGGGCGGGGGCCACCGACTCCGGGAGGCCTTTCGACTGCCCCAAGGCTCTGGAAGCGGAGGACACGGTCCCGGTGGGAAGACCCGACCCCGGAAACCGGTCCTTCCTGCTCGACGCCCAACCCAGCTGGGCTGGTTTGGTCAGGCTGTCTTCTCGGAAGCGCGCTTCCCCCCGCTGGGCGGGGTGAACCGGAGGCCTCGAGGACTTGTGCCTGAGAGTGAGGTCCTTCTTGCGTGGCAGGTCGAGCGGTTCTATGTTGTATGTAGGCAGTGACAACCTGGAGGCTCGTTCACTGGACCGAGAGTCTGGAGAGCGGTGCTTCCTGGACTCTCCTGAGGGGACGTAGACCCATTCGCCGCCGCCGGGAGAGACCTCCCTCTTGTACTTACGGGAGTGAGAGCGTGGGCGCTTCCTGTTGTGCCGCGACCTCGACCTGGAGCGGGAACGATCACTATCGGTCCGCTCTCTCTTCCGGTGCCGTTTCTCCCTGCGTTCTCCCCCAGAGGATGAGTCTGCTTCCAAAGAGTCCGAGGGAGCCACGTTCCTCGCGTAACGACTGCCCGAGTGATGCGCGGGGGAGGCTCTTCGCCGTCGACCGTCCGAGACAGGGTGCTGGAGGAAGTCCTCGGGAACTGCTGTGGATACCGAGGGTACCGAGTCTACTCTGTCCCTGCTAGGAGGCCAGGGACCCAGGGATACGTCCATCCTTAGCGGTGACCTCCCCGGAGTCTTCGGTAATTTCCACCCGAAGGCATCGCTACTCGGGCGACGAATTCTAGCGTGGTTGTCCTCTGGCGGGGGAGAACCCGACGCACCGGCCCACGAGGGCGGGGGGGGGGAGTCTGAAATCGCCACACTGCCCCACACTGGGTCTTCTGAGGAAGCGTGATCCCCTGCCACGTGGCCCGATTCCCCCGAAGCACTAGCGATCCTTCCGTTCTCTCCAGAGGGGCCAGCCCTTGGTTCCTCCCTCACACTGGGTTCACCGGGGAGAACACTATGGCTAACAATAACACTGGGGGCTTGTTGCCCACTCCTCTGCGAAGGAGACGGAGAGGCCGAGGCTTCGTCGGACCGATCACTGACCGACTGTAAAGAGGACACGCCACTCACTTTCTTGGGGGAACGCTTCGACGACTTCTTTTTCTTGGTACTATACCGTACCCACTGAATGCCGTCCCAACTCACGCACTTGGGACACGTGTCCGAGGAGGAACAAACTTTACCCCTGCACGTGGAACAAAGGGAATGAGGGTCCACTTCTGGCTTAGAGAGGAAAGCCCCACACAACTTTCCTGCTCTAGGACCAGGACAACGACGCACATGCTCCATCGATCGCACACGAAGGGCCAACACTAACGA
>NC_090766.1:20952935-20957935 GCF_036898095.1 Palaemon carinicauda
CCGGGGCGTCAATATTTTCACACTTGAAAGCAAAGTTGTTTTAATTTAAACAATATTTTAAACAGTTTTTTTAGAGAAAATTATAGTTTGGTATATATATTTCTTAATTTACTTGAATGAAACTTGCTATCTTTCAAAGGTATATTTTTATATTGTAAGATTTATTTCTCCCTTTTTTTTAATATGCATGAATTAACAGTTACGATTCTCGCCATCTATCAATCACTCAATCAATCTAATTCTCTATTTCTATTTATGTCCCTTGTCCCGTTTCGAAGTTGTTTTTTACTTCATTTGTTTGTTAGAAAAGTCAGAATTGGCTGAAGAGGAACATCAATATTGTCTTTGTGTCTTAACTTGGCTTTGGCTGTTTTTCTCCGACGGATCGTCGTGTGTGTTTTTGGGGACTGGTGGGTTGTTTGGCAGTGAGTGTTTCCGTGTGTGCTTAACTTTAGCAGAATGGACGACGGCTGTTGACATAGGATACAAATTTCTCCATAGGAGAGAGAGAGAGAGAGAGAGAGAGAGAGAGAGAGAGGAGAGAGAGAGAGAGAGAGAGAGAGGACTGGTTGCTGATAAAGAGAAGACGGAAGGGAATTGCAAATAGTAATGGTATGAAAGTAATATGTTTTGAGAAACAGACTTAGACAAGTTTAAGTGGAAGGACCTTTCTGGATGTTGTGAGGTAATACTAAGTGTTACTAAGAAGAAGGAAATGAAGGGAATAAAAGAGAGAGAGAGAGAGAGAGAGAGAGAGAGAGAGGAGAGAGAGAGAGAGAGAGAGAGAGAGAGAGAGAGAGAGAGAAGGACGGGCTTTGCTGATTGTAATGGTATGAAAGTAATAGCTTTTGAGAAACAGACGTTGACAAGTTTAAAGAGAGGGGGCATTTCTAGATGCTGTAAGTAGTACTAAGCTTTACTGAGTAAAAGGAAATGAAGGGAGAGAGAGAGAGAGAGAGAGAGAGAGAGAGGAGAGAGAGAGAGAGAGAGAGAGATGAGAGAGGAGAGAGAGAGAGAGAGAATAGATTGTCAAACCTGATTCCCCTGTTGGCTACATAGCCTTTTACCATAATTTTGATATTTATGCAATTGACCTTTTAACATTCTGAATTGAACAAGTTTTGCTCTAATATTGAATATTTGTTACACGTTGATATATTAAAACCATAAATTTCTTTTTATTATGGGTAAGATGTTTAACTTAAATTAAAGATATATTCAATATAAAAAATATGGGTAGGATATCCTTCCCATTTAATATCTGTCATATGTGAATATTTGTTTCTGTGAATTGGTTGATTTTATGTCCTTGGCCTGGATGCATTTTTTAGCAATGTCTGGAAGTGTTTGTCCGGTGTACCGTTTGAAATTACCCCCTCCAAATCTTACCCCCCCGGTAATTTGAAACCGGATTCAAACTACCGGAGGGTAACTTGATACCGGTTTCAAGCTACCCCCGGGGGTAATTTGAAACCGGTTTTATGCTACCCCCCCCCTGGTTTCAAATTACCCCCCTCGTTTTTGCGCAGGATCTCATCATTTATGAATATTAATAAATTGCTTTTGATCAAGGTCAACACAATCATTAGGTAATATGTATATACATGTACTGTTTCACCTATTGGTATCGTTTATTAATATCCAGCCTTTATCCGTCTTATGTTTATATCTTAGCTAATAAATGTCGGATATTCCATTATCAGTCATGGGCGCATATTTGACCGAGACAGGAAGACGAGGTGAAATTTGATTTTGACGGTTATTTTTTCCATTATTTGAAATATTTCATAATTATATTGCAAGCAAATATTATATAAGGTATAATCAACATATTGATCATAAGTATATATGTATACATACATATACATATATATATATATATATATATATATATATATATATATATATATATATATATATATATATATATATATATGTATATATATATATATATATATATATATATATATATATATATATATATATATATATATATATATGTATATATATATATATATATATATATATATATATATATATATATATATATATATAATATATATATATACGTATATATATATATATATATATATATATATATATATATATATATATATATATACATATAATACATGTATATGTATTTGTATGTATGTTATAAATACTATATCATTCATGATATCTGTAAATAATTGACACTTTTAATAAAGCAAGATTGTAAGCAATTATAACAGTTTTAATAAAACATGGTACAGTACATGCTGTTTGCTTCTACTGTACTTACATTGGTTGTTTGTATACGAAAACACCTGGACTACGGAAAAGTCGTTATACTTTATAGCCCTCTATGGATGACATTGAACACAGCTTGTGTTAATCTCACAACTGTTGTTACTGATTTTAGCCTAAAGGCAGGGCCGCTGTGTGTTATCATGGGCTAAATCAAATCCTATTTAAACCATCTTCCAGAATAGTAAGTGATGGATTCGTGTATGGATTTTTTTTCTCTGTTGTTGATCTCGAAATTGAAAATTATTGGAAAACGGTGTCATAAAATGTTGAAGAATTTTACCTGAAATGTATCATAAAGAAAAAGACCTCGCCACATGGTCACCTGTATATTTCCATGCGGTTTATATAACACTTCTGCCCCCTTTGTCATAGCTCCATTCTTTCTTATTACTCATTTCATCAAATGACAAAAACAGCAATACCTAGTAATCGAGACTTCATACCATCTTTAATGTCCTCTGGTTTAAATGAATGGAGCTAACAGTAGCTTACACAACGTTAATTCTGTCTGCACGACGACATGCATGTTGGTAATTTATATTTGAGCTTTTATTTTTCACGTGCATAGCATCCAAATACTACGAAGTTACTATGCATTATCAGTGACAGAATAAATGAATAAACAAAGAGATATATGGACACAAGGGAGGTTCTATTGTTATATTGCAACTATGGGTATGTTCCAACCATTTTAAGAGCTAACTCGGAGCCCAATAGCGGCATTGCCAGTTCTCTTGGGTCATTTTCAAAGCACACCTGGCTTAGCCGCTTTAATCTATGGGCGAGCCAAGAATAAGAGAAAAGGGTCAACTAATAAGTCATTCACCCGGATTTGAACGGTCCTAAGAATATAATCCTTTAATTTGATGCTCTCCCTAAATTGTTTCCTTCGTTCTTTTTGTTTGCAACCACGTGGTGACAAGTTGAAACTCTTAAATATAACAAATAGCAAAAATTGTTATAAAACGATTATCATACTAACAGAAATAATCTTAATTTTGATATCAAATTAATTCATTTCTCAATTCTGATTGATTATTAAAAGACAGGATTCTTTACAAAGGATTTAATTAACTATGTTTAATATGGTATATTTACGTAGGTGATTGTATTGTTTTAGAATTTATTTAATTAATCGACAAAATTAATTTCTTTACAACAAAGGTTATATTAGCAAACGTGGTTATGGTGACTTCGTCAGATGAAGTTAGTGGCTATCACAAAAGATTCAATAAATTAGTTTATTCAGACCATTTTCATGTCTTCCTTTATAATGTTATCAGTTTGCTAAATACCCTTGACCCAATTTACCTTGCAAATCTGAAACAAAGTCGTTTTTTATAAGTTGGCTGCATCTGTGACACGTTTGATTGTTTGGTCAATTCCACATTTAACAATTTCATTACCATTTTCCAATTTTTGTTCTTAATATTTAATTTAGTAAATATTTTTTTCCATGCAATGCTAAAACAGGGTTCATTATGATGGTTTTGATTTCAAATATTTTTTACTGGTAATATCTATCTTTTTTTACTTAATAATTGTTTTGTATAAAGTTAGATGCGTCATAGTTTGTGTTTAATTGAAAGATAAGGCCAGTTAATTAAAAATTAAAAAAAAAAATAAAATCTCGACAATCACGTGCACACTGAAATAGAATAAAGTTTTACCTCGCCGTGATCACTAAACCTTAAATGAAAGTCTGTAACTTCAAATATTGTGAATTAGGGAATTATATGACACTTTAGGTCTTAAATACGAAAATATCAACAATCACACGAACAGAAACAAAATAAAATTTTACCTCGCCTTTATCACAGAACCTTGAATTACAGTCTGTGACTTTTAACGTGTCATATAATTCACTAATACACAATTTTTGGTCTTAAATACCAGATTAAACTACTTTCCTACTGCTGCGAAGCCAACAATAAATGCATGATACATATTTTGCGATATCACACGAATTATTTATCATTCTGATGAGGGGGGTAACTTGGAAAACAGAGGGGGGTAACTTGAAACCGGTTTCAAACTACCCCCCCCGGTAATCTGAAACCGGTTTCAAGTTACCGGGGGGGGTAATTTGAAACGGGGGGTAACTTGAATCCTTTACACCGGGACGAAATTAGAGCCAATCACAGTGCGAGCTCACTTAGTGAAGGTAAGTATTACCAACCCCTGACGTCCTCACTCTATATCATAATCATTGTTACCTCTCGCCAGATTACTTATATTTCACGTTTCTCAAATGGTCTTTGCTCTGCCGTTGCTACTTTCACTCGGAATTAAACATAATCTCGTTGCTCTTCGGGTTTGGAAAGCGTTACATGGAAGTGAGTCACTATTAAAAGCTGGCAACACTTGCGTCTGCTGAGCGAGCTTGCGATTTGATTGGCTCTTAATTTCATCCAGGGACAAATTTTTCCAGACTTTGCTAATATGTGGCCCGGATATGAGAGGAGGGTTCATCTTATGATCAACCATGTCGAAATGTAACTGATGTTCAAAAGTACTTTTTTTCCTTTTTTCTTTTTTTTTCTTACGAATGTATATCTGTATGAGTGAAGTGCTTCTCTACTTTTGCGTTAGTTATAGCTAACTTTTTTCTTACTCTTTTGGCATTTAGAAGCTAGTGTAATTGGTCATGAAATTTTGTGAAGCCAAATGAAAAATCATTCATGGATGTACTGGTACATTCCTCTCTC
>NC_090766.1:20965435-20977935 GCF_036898095.1 Palaemon carinicauda
AGGTATATATATATATATATATATATATATATATATATATATATATATATATATATATATATGATGTGCATGTGTGTAATTTTGTGTTTGTTAGTGTTTGTGAACAGTTTTCATTTAAATTAGTTTGTTAATCCAAACAACTTGTTGCATATAATTAGCAGTGAAGGATTGTGCATAATTTCATGTAATTAATAATTTATTGCCAACAGGCGTTTCTTCATTTTTTTGGTAATCTTATCTGGACTGGACTCTTGGTGTACACCGCAAAAAAGAATACACGTGGAATTACTTAAAAACTCAACTCGAATTGTATACATGTTATCAATTTAAGATGTTTATGGAACACATATACAGGATTTAATTAAATCTTTCTATCAGTCATTGAAAAAGTTGCCTTTAATATGAAGTCATAGTTCATTTAACCCTGGAACACTGAACGTGGGTATAGATTACCCAGAGTAGGTGACGTCATCCGTGTTCCCCCCTCTTCCCCACAAGCTAGCGCGCTGGGACTCAGTATAGCTTCAGTCTACCCTATGGGTTTATAGGGGGAAGTCGCGTCGCTCCAATCCTCTGCCTGGATTTTGCGCTACAGACGTGTTCGGGTACCGTTTACCCACGTTCAGTGATAAGAGTATATAGAAAAAACTGGCACAGCTGCAGGTGCTGGACCATCGGCAGCCGAGATGAGGAACCCTATGGTCCGTTGCACGAAGTGTGACTCCAAGGCAGACAAAAAGACACGTTTCAGGTGTCACAGCTGCCGCCAACCTGTTTGCCCGAGCCACTACTTCCCCTACTGCTGTGATTGCATATAAGGCTGAGGTAGGTAATATATATATAAAACTAAGATTTTGTGTGATAATGTGTGATAAAGTATAAAAAGAAATATAATAAACACATTATATTCCACAATTTGTCATTTCTGGTGCACTGAAAAAAGGGTGTTTTTCCTACTCTCTTCCCTACAGTTCCCGCATCCCCCGTGCCTTGATGACCCCCTGGGATGAGAGCCTGACATCCTTGGAAGCGTGTGGGAGCATCTGAGCGATTTTTTGGGGATGGTTTTTTTTTGCTTAATTTTTTTGCAAAAACATTCAAATTTTTTCACTTTTTTACATTCTTTTCTTTTTGCTTTTTAATTCAAGTTTCAGAAAGTAAGTATTCTAATTTAATAGTTTCATTACTAGGTAATAGGGTTATATTTAGTGTGTAAGGGATAGGATTAATAAATTTGCATATTTACTATTTTTCTTTAATTTTCCAAAATCGGGTATAAACTACCCACGTTCAGTGGCCGTGTAACAGGGAAAACGGGTTCAGTGTTCCAGGGTTAAATAAGTCCGTGTTCTAGAATATAATGGACAGCTAGGCACAGGACTTCCTGGCACACGCAGCAATGAGAAAGGCTACCCAGTCACACCCTTAAGGCCGGTTCACACGACCCGTTTTCTTTCCGACAGGCTGGACGCCGTCGAAATGCTGTACATTCACTCGAGACGTTCCCTGTCCGTTTACCCCGGCGTGGTTTTCATGGTTTACTTAAGGCCCCCTACACACGATCAATTTTTTCGTCCATTAATTGATATCAATTTATTGACGACAATGAAATTGAGGAAATCACTGTGCCTACACACGGTCAATGATTTTACTTCAATTTTCCGTTTGATTCATAACTTCGAGATGAAAGCATCTGTGGCTCTAGGAATAGTGTTTGCTCTGGACACTAAATTATTGATCAATTTATTGATGGTTTGCCCACACACGATCAATTTTATTGAAGACCCATTCAATGAATTGATTCAATGAAATTGTTTAAATTAAATTTATATCAATGTCCCCTACACACGGTCAATTTCTCCATCAATTCATTGACGTCAATAAATTGATATCAATTAAATGACGAAAAAATTGATCGTGTGTAGGGGTTAGATTCTGTCACATGAGTAAAACGGGAGATAATTCTCTCAGCATTAGAAATTTAGCGGCAATTGCTCTTTTACTAGAAGAGGAGGAGGAAGAGGGATTCCAACAAAAAGGGGAAGGGATTTTTACATCAGTTTTAAAGAAAAGAAAGAGGGAGGGAGAGTTATGGACACTGTATAAAGAACTGGTAGATGATGAAGTGAAATTTTTTCAATATTTCAGGATGTCAAAAGCTAAGTTTATCTGTTTGGTACAAAAGATTAAAATGGGCCTACCCAGGAAGAACACAAATTGCCAAGAAGCCACATCTCCAAAGGAAAGACTTTCATTAAAGTAAATGATTCACAATACAGATGAACCTTTATTAAAACAAAAAGTTATCCTTGCTCTCATCTCTAAAAACAAATTTTCCTACTTCACAAAAAAAAAAAAAAAAACTATTTTGTCAAACAACTCATACCCTCACACAAGTGTCAACTGTCAACAATGAACTAACTGAACACTATGAGGAAAAGTCGAGGTTGCAGGGTGGGTAACGGCCGTTAAACCGGTCGGGGTTTGTTGGGAAGAAAGCCAAGCCGACTCGGACGGCTGACGACCGTGGGCCGCCGTCAGGCTGCGGGTCCTGTGAACAGTTGCATTTGAATACACGTAAGAAAGCAGGACGCAGCTTGACGGCCTGCCTGTCGGAAAACGGGTCGTGTGAATCGGCTTTTACTGTGCGGTGAGTTCCCAGCACCTCTGCCTACGCGAGCTGTTTGGTTACCCGCCGCAATAAGGGTGAGACAGGGCTCTCTTAAAAAGTTTAAAGGACGCTAACAAATTGCAGAGGCAAGGGACAGGGACATTGCTCTATCAAGCAGGACAATGCCCGAGAGACTGACCATATCACATATGATCAGCGTCCAAGCCCCCACTCGACCCAAGCTAGGACAAAGGAGGGCCAGGCTATGGTCGCTGATGACTCAGCAGATAGACCTAGGCTCCCCCAAACCCCCATCCTTAGCTCACAAGGATGGTGAGGCTGCAATGACCAAGGGAACTGACAAGTTTGAGCGGGACTCGAACCCAAGTCTGGCAATCACCAGGCAAGTATGTTACCACCAGGCCACCGCAAGGTGTGTCAGGGAGTCATGTATTCAATGACATCGTCGTTGGTTGGACATATCGCGATGGTCCACGCCAGCTGCCCTGCGGTCTTTCATACCTTACCACACTTACGAAAAATACATCTCTGTTGGGGGGGCCAGAGTCCGATAGTGTACACCAGGCCTATTACTGCCTTCGTTACCTAATACAATAGTTATGTCTATTTACTCCTGGCAACGTCGCTTTGAATAGACTGTCTTCTTTTGTAGACATTCAAGTAGTTAAATATTACTAAAATAAGAGTAAGTTTTATTGACTATTACGAACATCAAATGGTAAAAAAAAAAATCTTGTAATAATGCCTTAAGCTTTTATGGAGATTTTTGGAGAAAATTAGAGACACAAGCATATATATATATATATATATATATATATATATATATATATATATATATATATATATATATATATATATATATATATCATACTTGATAGAAAACTAATATCCTCATTCAGGAATTGTAGAGATTAAATGCTCTCAAGAATTTTAGATAAACACCTAAAATAAAAAAAAAATATTTTTCAAAATATAATTTTTCATATCCATTAAACCTTCAACTGGGCCCCAATAGGCACTAGAAGAGTTGGCATACCCAGGCCTACATGGCTGAGTACTAAGAAGCCTGAAGTAGGAGATGCTGAATGGAGAAGTATTGATTTAAAAGCTCAATATAGAGACGACTGGCGAAATCTAACCGAGGCCATTTGTGTTGTACCATTTATGTGTCACACGATTGTACATAGTAACGACATTTCTCTTTTTTGTATATATTATCCTTTGTATCTTCGCTCTCCCCTCGCATTAACAGCAACTTGTATTAACATGTGTGCCTATTTCATTGTTAACTGTTAACAGAACTTGTTGCCGGTCGGACAAGAAATAGCATGTTTGTATTTTGTGACCTTCTTGCTGGGACCTAGTGTGTATATATACCTGATGTATCTATAATAAAGTACTCAGTTGCCTTCATCCCGCTTTTGAGTCACAACCTACTCTTGGCTCGTCACATTGGTGACCCCCGGTTGTCGACTCGCTCCTCCCACCTTCCCCCCCCTCACTGTTACTATGACCGCTCCATTGAAACTTTCGTCGTTCGCCAGCGGAGAGGCATTTGCTTGGTTTCAGCGCGCAGAAGTCCAGTTCCGCATCAAGAACGTGACTCGCTCAACCACCAAAGCAGATTATGTTCTCGCGGCGATACCCGAGGACACCTTCCTGGAAATCTCTGACTGGCTTTGTGAACAAGGAGACACCCCAATAGCGTATGACACCTTTAGAACATAAGGCTTCGCTCGCCCTCAGGGAAATGACCAGTACCACTCGCCTGCAACCTGCCGCAGATAGCTCTCCTCATGAGGTGAACCTACTTCATGCCTTTTGGGTACGCCATTTACCCAAACCTGTATGGGCTCCCATACCCGATGTCGATAGTTTACCCATAAAGGACTTTATGACCAAAGTCGACGCCCTTATGGACAGCCACTTCACGACCTTCGAGACCTCCATCAACGCATCCACTCCTGACCAAGAGGACACCTATTCAATATCAACCGAAGCTTACGTGAATGCTGTAGGACACACACGCCTACCCCGTGACGTGCCGGAGGGGCGACAAAGCCACCCATCACCCACCGCTCGCTCACGCCCCAACCAACGACTTCTACAGCCACTTACTGCCGCCCATTGGCCGCAGTTTTGCTACTACCACTCCAGATTCAGGGCTGCCACGAAGAAATGTGCCAAGGATTGTCATTGGCCAAAAAAAACATGTAAGTAGGCCATCATTCGTGGCGGTGTTTCTAATCTTTTCTTTTTTCGTGATGCAGGAATGGGCGTGCAATTTTTGGTAGACATGGGTGCTTATCATTCTCTTTTGCCAAGGGAACTCTTCAGGACATGACGTAGTCTGTCTAATTCTGCCGACGTCCGCCTAGTAGCTGCCAACGGATCTGCGATACCCACCTACGGTTACGGGAACCTCATATTATCGTTTGGAAAAGGCAAATTTAATTGGAAGTTTCTCGTTGCTGACGTCACATTGCCAATTCTCGGTGCGGATTTCCTCTCTCATTTCCACCTTCTGTTTGATGTTGCCCACCAACAATTGGTAAACGCAGACTCGTACTTGTTGACACCTCTTCAAACCCGCCCCCTGCAATCACGCTCTCCACATCAAGGCACCCACGGATGCCTACGCCCATTTCCTCACTTCGTACTCGGAAGTTTTCCGTCCAGAACTTCACCAAACGCCCACGGCTCCTGTCAAACACGGTATTTATCACCATATTAAGACGACGGGACCCCCAGTCTTTGCCAAATTCAGATGTCTGGCACTGGATCAATTGGCAGCCGCCAAATAGACGTTCTCCGAAATGGAAGAAATGGGCCTTTGCCAAAAGGCCTCCAGCTTATGGTCGTCACCCATACACATCATCCTGAAGAAAGACAGCTCCCTCTGTCCGTGCAGGGATTAAAGGCGCCTGATCATGCAAACAGAACCGTATCACTACCCCCCTCCCAAACATCGCTGACGTGACCTACCTGCACAAAGTGAAGGTTTTCTCCACGCTCGACCTCCTAAAGGAGTATTATCAGGTGCCTGTGAACCCAGAATATATCCCCAAGACCACCATCACCACTCCCTTTGGTACATACACCTTCAATTACTCCTTTTTTTGGCCTTCGTAATGCTAGGGCCACTTTTCAAAGTCTCATGGATGACATCTTAGGAGACCTCCCCTTCTGTGTATGTTACGTGAACGTCATACTTGTGTTCTCTTCCTCAAAGAGGAACACCTCCGTTACCTGTGCATCGTGCTTGACCACCTACAACAAAACAAGTCCATCCCCTCCCTGAGAAGGTAGCAGCCATTCAGAACTTCCCCACGCCCTCGACCGTCAAAGCGCTGCAGGAATTCTTGGGCATGATCAACTATTATCACCGTTTTCTGCCAGACATTGCCTCCACTCTTGCTCCCCTCTACGCCTCACTCAAGGGAAAGCCAAAAGACCTGAAGTGGGGTCCCCTTCAAGAAGTGGCCTTCTGCAACGCAAAGAATGCCCTATCAACTGCTGGTGCTCTCACTTTCCCGTCCCACATGCCCCTCTCCTTCTCTCCACCGATGCCAGTGACGTCACTATTGGTGCAGTACTCGCCAAGCCCATTGGCCTTCTTCAGCAGAAAACTGTCCAAGGCAGAATCGGGTTATTCTATCTTCTATAGTGAATTGCTGGCGGTGCACTTGGCTGTCCGTCACTTTCGCCATTTCATGGAAAGTACGCCCTTCGTCATTCGCACAGACCACGTGCCTCTGGTGCATGCCTTCACTCGACAGTCTGACGCCTGGTCCGCCCGTCAATGCCGACATCTCTCCGCCGTAGCTGAATACAATTGCAGTCTTCAACACGTCCCTGGGAAAATGAATCCCGTTGCCGATGCCCCGTCAAGAAACACGTTGGCCGCCATCCAACTGGGATTGGATTACAACACCTTGGCTGAAGGCCAACGACAGGATCCAGAGTATCAAGCATGTAGGACATCCTGCACATACCTCCGTCTGTTGGGAAGACGTCACCCTCGACAACTCCAACACCACCACCCTCTGTGACGTCAGTACTCGTAGAATGCAACCTTGGATTCTTGATGCCATGCGCCGACAGGTGTTTGATTTCATTCACGGCCTTTTACATCCCTCGCACCGTTCTACTACACAGCTGCTGAAGAGGAAGTTCATTTAGCACAGCATTACTAAGGATTGGGTCCGTGCCTTAACTTCTTGCCAAATTTCCTAAGTACATCGACACACGGATCCAGGAGTGGGCACCTTTCCTCAACCTGAGCGTCGTTTCGCCCACATTCTCGTCGACGTTGTAGGCCCCCTACCCACATCACAAGGACATCATTACCTATTTACCGTCATCGACCGCTCCACTCGTTGGCCTGAAGCCATTCCCATGGAAACTGCAACGTCCGCCTCATGTACATCTGCCTTACTCTCAGGATGGATAGCAAGATTTGGTATCCCTGAGCATATTACTTCTGACAGGGGTACCAATTTCGCCTCTCAATTGTGGACATCATTAGGGAATCTCAAGGACTCCAACTGGTTTACTCAGCTGCCCTTGGTCCTCCTGGGACAAAGGACCACTTCTAAAGACGCCTTGGATCTTTTCCTTCTACAACCTCCCACGATCTGCAGCGCATACATTACGTCGTGGGAAAATTTACTAAATGCCGCCAGACTTATAAGGCCCCAGCGAAGCATCACATACCGACAGACTTGCACTCTGCAACGCACATCTTCCTACACAACGACAGCTAACGCCCCCTTACGCGGGCCCTTTCCTTGTGATTGGACGCAATCTGAAAGCATTCCTACTAAACATTTGTGGAAAAGAAGACACCTGCTTATCTCCTGCCGGATGACCCGCCTACAGTTCGCCTCTCTAGATCTGGGTGCCCTATTTAACATGTACAGTATGTCATTTTTAAGGGGGGAGCCATGTACCACTCGTGTGTCACACGATCGTACATAGTAACGACATTTTTCTTTTTTGTATATATTATCCTTTGTATCTTTGCTCTCCCCTCGCGCTGACAGCAACTTGTATTAACATGTCTGCTTATTTCATTGTTAACTATTAACAGAACCGGTTGCTGGTTGGACAAGAAATAGCATGGTTGTATTTTGTGACCTTCTTGCCAGGACCTAGTGTGTATTTATACCCGATGTATCTATAATAAAGTACTCCAGCTTTTGAGTCACAACCTACTCTTGGCTCGTCACAGTGTAAATAGGCGTAGGAGAAGATCATGATAATGATGACGACTATTACGAAGAGGAAGAACCACATACAGTACACCTTGCTGTTGCCATAGTAAGCGGTATTTGCTGTAATCCTTCACGACTTGGCCTGATGGTCTGTTTCGTTTTTCCTGCAATCATAACAATAATGCAAATTACATTTTTGCAGTTTTCTAATAAATCTATAACAGCTAATTAATTCAGTCATGACTGCACATACACAAATACACACGCTTGTATATATATATATATATATATATACACACTAATTTAATCGAGGACCTTTGTGTCAATGGGCGTTGGAGATGATGATGATCCAGTGAATAACTCCTATTTTGGTAAAATTCATCCCAAACCTTCCCAAATTGTGCTAAAAGTCCCACAAGCAATCACGCGGCCATGCAAGACTCTGTCCTTACCAATATTTTCTCTGGAGCGAGAGAACCAGATTACTACAGAGTGGCACTCCGGAGCAAAAATGCTTTTCGTGAAATGAATTCCCCATGGCGGTCTGGGGCTTTATAATCATGTTAGATAAACAGACTCCTAGTTGTCCTTCAAGATTAGGTCGCCTCACGTCCATCTGAATTGAGTCGGGTCACAGGAGACGGGTGAGGGAAAAAAAGGGGGGGAGGGAGGGGAAATTGGTGGATGGGGATGGGGGGTTTTGAGGAGGTGAGGTTATGGGTGTGTTTGTGTGTTGGAGGTGAGAAAAACGAAGAGTCCAATTTAATTCCTCTTTTTATCACCAACTCAATGAGAAAAACAGATTCCATTTCTCTCTCTCTCTCTCTCTCTCTCTCTCTCTCTCTCTCTCTCTCTCCTTCAATTAGATTCTAGTTCCTTTTTACAAAAAGTGTTTTATGATGAAAATGTTGTCAGGTGCCTCTAGTAACGTATTCTTGAAATTCAGTACATATGTTAGTGAAGGTTTATATGATACTATATACTGTATACATTTAAATGTATATACAGTATAAATGTAAATAACTGTAGTTATTGAATAAATCAATGGGAAGATATTGTGTGTAATTGAAAAATTGTGGGATAGAAATATTTGATATTTGCTGAAGATGGTGTGCTGATTGGGAACAGTGAAGAGAAACTACAGGTACTGGTAAATGAATGGAGATTCGGAAAAAGAAAGACGTTGAGAATATATGGAAACAAGAGTAACAGTAAAGAGTGAACGGAAAAAAGAAAATGGAATAATAAATACTAAAAAGAAAATGGAGTAATAGATACGATTATAGATGGGGGAAATGGAAGTTTAGGTGAAACATAGAATAGGATGGTGGAAGCGTCTGTTTAAAAGACTGTGAAGAAATGATAGTTATATTTGGAAATCAAGATGAAAATATGAAGTTATTGTTTAGCCAACTCTCCTTTTTTGGAAGTGAAATGTAGAAATTGAATTTGAATGATAGAAAAGTTGGTTGAAAATTTATATAAACTGTTTGTTTATTATGGTATAAGAACAATTAGTAGAGTGAGAAAGTTGTTAAAAGGTTATCATATGTTTAAGAATGTATCAAGACATTTGAAGTGGATCGGTCATGTGGTGAGAACAAGTAACAATATGTTAGTGAGAAGAGCGAGTAGTTCAGTAGTGGTAGGAGATAGTAGGATAGGAAGGAATAGAAAAGTTCGGAAAGATGGGGGAAAATAATTATTTGAAATTGAAAGATTTTATATACAAGAAGTGCAAGATAAGGTGATGGGCGCAGGAGAGATCAACAGATTCGATGCACTACTAATGAGCTTTCTGTAAATTTTACTGCACAGGGAGTTTCATTCCTTCATGATTCGTTAGTGGAGGGGGAATATTGCAGTGACTTTTTATTGTATTTGCACTCGATCAGTCTTAGGTAATAGTGGTTCAGGTGCAATTATATATATATATATATATATATGTATATGTATATATATATATATATATATATACATACATATATTTATATATATATATATATATATATACATACATATATTTATACATATATATATATATATACATATATTTATATATATATATGTATATATATGTATATATATACACATATATGTGTATATATATATATATATATATACTTATATATATGTATATATTTATATAAATATATATATATATATATATATACTGTATATGTATATATAGATATATAAACATATATATATATATATATATATATAAAATGTGTGTGCTTGTGTATTTTACTTTATTATTGTCTTCCATTTAGATCCTGTGCCAACCATTTCCAAAAATATCCCTCCTCTGACACAAACATGTGAATTAGCGTGAATATTTAATATATACCACTAGAAAAAGTTTGTGGGATATAGGATATGTCAATTGCTTCATTTTCAGGGATTTTATTAGAGTTTTGGCAAATAGATTGTGAATATTATTAATTCATATTACTGCACGATTAACAGTCGATTTATTCTGCTAAAATTGAGAGCTGTGATGTTATTTTTTTTTCTTTCATTTTTGGAAAGGAATTTAATATTCCATACATAGAAGTCAGGATTTTATTTTAAATCATACTAACTCAGTAATTATATAGCTCATTTGCTTATTTTGAGAGAGAGAGAGAGAGAGAGAGAGAGAGAGAGAGAGAGAGAGAGACAGAGAGAGAGAGAGAGAGAGAGAGATTTTTGTAAAAGAAACTAATATTTGATGCTGGGAAGTCAGAAAATTTGTTTAAAATATAGTAACCTATAATAATTTTACGGCTTTTCTTGTTATAAGAGAGAGAGAGAGAGAGAGAGAGAGAGAGAGAGAGAGAGAGAGATTGTAAAAGAAATTAATATTTGATACAGTGAAAGTCAGAAAATATTTTTTGAATTACAGTTACCCATAATACCTTGAGAGAGAGAGAGAGAGAGAGAGAGAGAGAGAGAGATTGTAAAAGAAATTAATATTTGATACATTGAAAGTCAGAAAATTTTTTTTGAATTACAGTTACCCATAATACCTTGAGAGAGAGAGAGAGAGAGAGAGAGAGAGAGAGAGAGAGGTTTATTCGTGCTACTGTTGATGGAGAGGATATGAGAATTTAGGAAAGAAGTGTTCTTTTAATCTTTAAAAGGATGAAAGACTCATAACAAGGTTTCTAAAATGTCCGATGACATTAGGGTGTTGACATTTCCAGATAATGAAATTCTCTCTCTCTCTCTCTCTCTCTCTCTCTCTCTCTCTCTCTTTCTAAAATTATGGATAACGGTAACTAACTTAAAATTTGTGACTTGTACCTAATATTAATTTCTTTGACAAAACTCTCTCTCTCTCTCTCTCTCTCTCTCTCTCTCTCTCTCTCTCTCTCTCCATAGGAACAGATTTTAAATAGAATATATACAGCACAGTTCAAATGACATTAGTTTAGTCAAAGTCAAAAGTGGCTACGCTAGATACATATATACATTATTACACATAAAACCTTTTTTTTCCTCTTTTTTTTTCTACTCCCATGAATGAGTATTTTTCGTTCAAGATATTCAAGTTAAGAAATATCAGGGCGGGATTAATTTATTGGTTTATTCAAGAAGAAATGAATGTTTTTATATCAGGAATTGTAGAAGAATGTTTGGTATAGTTTTGAAAAGGTTATGTCAATCGGAAGTGTAATATATATGTTAAAATTTGCGGTTAATGTTAGAATATTATATTGGTCGATGTTGGTTAACAGGTGCTCGCGTGCGTTCACACACAAAAATACAGTATATATATATATATATATATATACGTATATATATATATATATATATACGTATATATATATATATATATATGCATATATATATATATATGCATATATATATATATGCATATATATATATATATATATATTCATATATATATATATATAAATATTTATTTATAATTCCTTTCTAAGTTGGGATACCTAAACATATTGAAAAGCTCTACTAGTCAGGGACACCCTTACTAAGTTGGTTTGCTTTGAGTGGTCAGACAAAAGTCTTTCACCATCACCAATCAGCAGCGGCCAGTGTGGTGATGACATCTGGCGAAACACCAGACATGAAAAAATTCATATCTGAGGCTTTTGTCTTGCAGTGGACTAGAAACGGCTGCATTTGTTGTAGTTATATATATATATATATATATATATGTATGTATATGTATATATATATATATATATATATATATCAAGATTATGCATTTCTATCACTCGCATATGTACGGGATTAGTTTCTTGTATGCCTAATTGCCGTATACTCGAATATCTAATAAAATTACACATTGACACTATGAAAAATTGAAAGTTGCTTATTTTTATTTCTAGACAAAATAGGTAACCGAATCTCAATTTTGTATTACGACCAAAACTTTTCGAAATGTCAACATAGTGACGAAAGTTGGAAAACTATTCAGTGTTTGGAACGTCAATCTCAACAAACTTGGTCGTGAGAATATAGTGTTTAGAATGTATTGTTTATAGCATGAAGGAGGGGTTGAAGGGGGAACGGTATATATATACTATAAATATGTATGTACATATGTATATATTTATATATATATATATATATATATATATCTTTATATATATATACTATATGTATATATATATATATATATATATAATAGTATATGTATA